>NW_026881383.1:0-35617 GCF_032173495.1 Musca vetustissima | reverse complement strand
GTACCGAATGAATATCGAACTATAATAATAGCAATGATTTTGCCGATAATGATGTTGTAGCCCAGAAAACGCGTTGAAACACTTTAAGGCGTACAGGTCACTTATCCGGTGTTGAGGTAGGGCAAACACCTGTCCACAAAATATTGTAAATATTCATATGTGGATATGTGTCGAGCGTGTCTAAGTGTTGCCCGGTTTGTCTATTTGCTATGGACATATTATGTTACGAGAAATAAGTTTGGGAGATACTACGTGTTAATAACAAGGACGTCATTCTTAAGAAAATGCGAGTATTCCATTTAATGCTAATTACATTTTTACCATCCGGCGGATAATTTGGATCTTAAAACATTTGGCGTCATACCTTCTATAAAGTATACTAAGCGTGTTTAAAATGTATCTAATTTAAAACAAGTGGAGAAAGTTCAAATGTCGTTCGGGAAACCCTTCACCACTTTGAATACATTCAAGAGGAGTCTTATTTTAAACTTTAGTAATTTATATAGCAATTCAAATCAAGAGAAAAAAAAATCTCATCTGAAATGGTTTTAGTTTAATGGGTCGACAATATCCTGTCGATAGAACGAACGTAGCATATTTTGAGGAAATCGGACGAAATTAAATATGAGATCATTATAGATATAAGAAAATATTTTAATCAATCCATACACATGTCATTCTGAAATCAATGCAAAATGGTATGTCAATTGGTCTGACATAAAGTTTTTGGTGTATCTAGATCGATTTGAAGTTAACTTGCCACGTGCCAATCGGTATAATTTCAAAAAAATATATATATAGTATATATTTAAATGTGAACCGAAAATTAAGAAACTGTATTATATGCTCACAGAACCATTCTCTGTGATATTGGATTTTTTTTTTTTTGGTAAACACAATGCGGTACGCTAAACAAAATTTCGTCTCAATCGGACAAAACTAAGGAGTATGGTGTACCATTTATAAAAAGTCGAACTAAAATGTTTGTACACAACATTCTAGAGTCAATGCGGTATGGTGTAGCCCCCCATATAACGGTACCCCCTAAAATTCGGTATTTTGAGGATTTTAGACACGTTTTCAACCGAATTGACTGTAATTTTGTATTTTATGTTCACATTGCATAGCACATCTCCGTACAAAAACATTGACCCTAGTTTCAGGGTAGCCCACCCCCAATATTCGGTATTTTGGGGATTTGTACACGGTTTTCAATCGAAGTGGTATAGCCTCATAAAACACTAGCCTCCCTATTAGGTAATCATCTTTTTCTTACGTATATTTCGGTATATTCAAGGTCCTCTAACATGAGTTCTTTCCTAGCAGCCCCCATTAATTTCGCATATTTTGAATGTCATCCTCATAGTGGCTAGCGATATAACAAGTTCGGTCAGCCGAACTTAACATAGTTTTAACTTGTCGAATTTCAATAGGTTCAATGAATTCTTCCAATTTGGATCATCAATGCGATTTAAATTTTGTTTACAGTAATAAATGCACTGACAAACAAATGGACGGATAAAAATAAATCGACTCAGAAAGTTATTCTGTGCATATCCTTAAAAATAACAAAGGTTCTGCCTCCTTTCCTTCTGCCAGATACAAACATATGTATGCACAAAGACATAAGGCATAAGACAGGGTATACAAATTGTAGGATACTAACATGTCCCTCCGTTGTAATAGCGAAAGAATTGGAATGAGGTGCTGAAAATTTGCACACTACTGTTTTTTGTCTGCAATCATGTCAAGTTTGATGATGGTATCGGTCCACAATAATACGGAGTTTATATTAATTTCATTTGCAACATTAAATGACAATCACGATTTTTTAATATCTAGTATGCAGTCAAGTTTGAAGAAGTTATATATAGGAACACGTTTTAGTATATACACGTTTGGTATATGTAACCATCGATCGATATGGGCGAAATTTTAGATGTTACATTCACACAAATTTTAACCGGGTACCGGGTATTTTTATACCCTTCACCACACTGTGGTACAGGGTACTATGTCTTTGTGCATATATTTGTAACAGACGAAAGGAAACGACCCATGGTTTCTTTTGAGAATATGCATAGAATCACTTTTTAAGTCGATTTAAGCATGTCCGTCCGTCCGTCCGTCTGTCCATGTATTTTTGTGAGCAAAGTACAGGTCGCATTTATGATCCGAATTGGATGAAATTTGGCACAGCTCATTTGTTTGGCTCAAGGACGAACCCTATTGAAATTGGGAAAAATCGGTTCAGATTTAGATATAGCTCCCATATATAGTTTCGTCCGATTTCATGTAAATTGTGCACCAAAGTCCCTATATATCTTTCGATTTGCACGAAATTTTGCATAACGTACTGAATTTAGCTTAAAGTGATGTCTGCCAAGTTTCGTGAAAATCGGTCCAGATTTAGATATAGCTCCCATATATAGTTTCGTCCGATTTCATGTAAATGGTGCACCAAAGTCCCTATATATCTTTCGATATGCACGAAATTTGGTATAACGTACTGAATTGGGGCTAGAGTGATGTCTGCCAAATTTCGTGAAAATCGGTCCAGATTTAGATATAGCTCCCATATATATTTTCGTCCGATTTCATCTAAATTGTGCACCAAAGTCCCAATATATCTTTCGATTTGCACGAAATTTGGTATAACGTACTGAATTGGACCTAGAGTGATGTCTGACAAATTTCGTGAATATCGGTCAAGATTTAGGTAAAGCTCCCATATATAGTTTCGTCCGATTTCATGTAAATGGTGCACCAAAATCCCTATATATATTTCGAATGGCACGAAATTTGACATAACGTACTGAATTGAGCCTAGAATGATGTCTGCCAAGTTTCGTGAAAATCGGTCCAGATTTAGATATAGCTCCCATATATAGTTTCGTCCGATTTCATGTAAATGCACCAAAGTCCCATATATCTTTCGATTTGCACGAAATTTGGCATAACATACTGAATTGATGCTGGAATGATGTGTGCTTAGTTTCGTGAAAATCGATTCAGATTTCGATATATATATTTTCGTCCGATTTAATCTAAATAATGTACCAAGTTCCTACGTTGCATAGCGTTTTGAATTTAATCCAGAATAATGTGTGCCAAGTTTAGTGAAAATCGGTTGAGATTTAGATGTAGCTCCCTTATATTATAGATTGATTTTAAGTAATTGACGAACCAAGGAACCAATATATGGCTGATAAGAACAAAACGTACTGAAATCAGTATAGCCTAACCTGTGACAAGTTTCGTTGAAATCGGTTTATATTTGGATATAGCATCCATATATAAGTAAATTGTGCATCAAACTCCTCATATTTGTTAGATTGACATTATAGAATAACAAACGAATGACATGTTTATGGATAGATCTAGGTCGTTTCACATGTAGGTAAATATCACATATTTTATTTCATACAATTTCATGATAATAGTCCTGTTTAATATACTCATAGTGGTGAAGGGTATCATATAGTCGGCCCCGTCCGACTTTACTACTTTCCTTACTGGTTGGATTTTGGACACGTTTTTAAATTTTGGATTTTTATGGTCTACCACAAATATCGTATTATGGTCTATATTTTGGGATAAACTCTAAACCAACGATACCCTCCAATTTCCGATATTTTAAGGATTTTGGTTGAATTTTCCTATCGAATAGACTATATTTTGAAACTGTTCAGGGACCAAGATTACGTACAATAAGTTAGATTTGGGTTCAATTGAAATAAAAATCCTTTTTATAACAATATTCATAAAAAACCAAAAACAAAATAAATATTTTCGTTATTTTTCCTGTGGCTGTCAAATCTTTCACTGCGGTAATTAAAAGCATACACATGTATACAACACCTCCATTCGATTGTAATTCAATCTTTCAATCAAACACCATTCAATAAAGCTTAAAAATACCAGAGTTTTCGTTGTTTCAACCCCGTCATATGATATCGACGATGAGTAAAGAGTGTCCATTGCGTTCTGTGTTCATATTTCACACACATACTCAAAACATACTCGTATATGTGTGCTTATATATTTGCCTGCACTTCAGACACCATAAATCACATCGTCGCCCCATTGAGAAGTCATTATAAAAATGGACTTGTCAGTCAGCATTTGACTGCTGTTGTTGAATGTCACCACATAGAAGTGAAGCTTTAGTAAAAATTGCTGTACTTGTTGTAGATCAATTGAAGTGTTAGACGAGTTTTTAATTATTATTGTTGTGAATAGATCTAGCAAGAAAATTTAGAAAATAATATATAAAATCCATTGATTTTCTTGGTCTACCTTGAACTGGGCGGAAATGGGATGTGGTTTTTCGACTAAGAAACTGAAATACTAATATTCAGTGGAATAAATTCAAATATATGACAAACACCTTTCATATACCTAAAGTGAGTTTACATCCTTATACATTCTGGATTTCAAATTTCAACGATTTTCAATGGGTTTGTAAATGATGCTCCAAGGACCCTATGTATGTTAGATTTTAGGACAATATGTTCGAATTTTCGCAGCATACCATATTCAGTATAAAGTGAATTCTGTTAAGTTTTGTTGAAATCATTTCAGATTTTTTTGCTGAAATATACCGATTGTCAGGTTTCAATTTATTTTGTATATGCCCAATGTGTATCATATATTCATATAGACGTTCAAACTTTCCTTACTGTCTATGAGATTGACGATGTTCAAAAACTTTTGAATAATAAGTTAAACTTTATGTTCACGGTTGAAAAAGTGATGATCTGTTCTTGCACATTAATTCGGCCGATTGGAAATGTGTCTATTAACAGTGTTGGACTTTTTCATCCCCTTGAATCAGACTGGACGTCGAAGCCAAGTATTATTAAGTATTTTTCATTTCATTTCACTCTACTAAGATTGAGTGACCTTTGGTAAAGCTCACAAACTATTTGTCTAAGAGAACGAAAATGTACAGTAGCTATTTCCCTTGATGTAGAAAAGGATGCATGCTCCCATTTAAGACTATTATATAAAATGATACAACTTAATTTTGATCCATTTGTTATAAAATTGTTTTAAAGTTTTTTTCTCAAATAGAAAATTTTGTGTTCAGTTTCAGTAACTAGTATCTGAGCTCGTGGATATTGGATGTGGTGTTCCTCAAGGTTCCATTTTGTCATGTACGTTTTTCCACATCATTTATTCATGTACGTTTTTCATATATTCATGTACGTTTTTCCACATCATTTTGGGTATTCTTGTGGTATCCTTTATGCAGACGATTCCTTGCTATATGCACATGATGAATCGTCAAGTACGGCATTATGTAAAGTGAAAAATCATTTGGAGAAAGTAGCACAGTACTATACAAAATGGGGTATCAACATTAATGCATCTAAAACCGAAGCAATTTGTATTAGAAATGCTTCAGGAAAATGCAAAAAATGGGTAGTCCCTGAAAGCAAAAATTTAAAGTTAACATTCAATGGCACTAACATTCCTATAGGAAACTCATTTAAATATTTAGTTATCACATTCAATAACCTTTTGAAATTTAATAAACACGTCCATGGTACAATTATAAAAGATAACAGCAAATCCCAACTGATTTGATTCCAACGCAATACTAGTGTCAATATGAATATGACAAATTATGTTTTTAAAAATCACCTAACAGGAAAATTGGGAACGCATACAATTTGAAATTGTTCTTTATTAAATGTGCTCCCGTATTAAATTTACTGAATCTGCCTACTAAAAGTTTGAGGAAGCAAATCTTTCTCCATGGAATAACTCGAAATTCCCTGCATTTTCATATGTGTTACACATATTAGTGGCAATGGCTTAATTATAGGAAAGACGTGGAAGCGATAGAAATATAAATTAGATAGATTTTCATTCATGTTTTTCAAATTTTATTTTTAGGATTCGAAAAGATTTCATTTTCAAAATAAAATAGCTTGTTGATAATTTGTTTGTTTGTTTACATTTTTCTGTCAAAAGACGTTAACACTAATATAACTTACAACAACAAATTTCCATGTGGTTGTTGTATCGTTTGTTGTACAACAACACTTGCTGTTACATTCTATTATTATACCATGAAACACGCCAGACAGGGTTTAAGAAAAGCATATCGGCTTATTGGGTATTTCTCAAGAATTTTGGCCAAAAAAGACCTGCCATCAAGCACTAAATTGCTCTTATACAAAACTTCTATAAGACCCGTTTTTCTTTATGCGTTCCCAATATGGTTCAGTATATCTCCTGTTTTAATTACCGAAATGGAAATATTGGAAAGAAAAATTTTAAGACACTGTATTGGGAAATATTATGAATCAAGTTGCAAGCGATATTCCAATAGGGTAATATATGGCGAGTCCAAAATTACTCCTGTTGGATTATACGTTTGTGATTTGATTTCTAAATTTGTTCAACGCGTAAACTTTTATGAACATAGATATATATCATGTATTTATAACAATCAGAGACCATTCAGTTGGTCAAATGTCAACTATTTATCTCCAATTGGATATATTAATGAAGTTCCACCTAGTTTCGACATAAATTCAAACATTCGATATTCTTTTTATGAAAAAGCAACATTAGGTACGCATAGAGGGTAATGTGTATGCTGTTAGGTTTTTATTTTATTTACTTTTTCTTTGTTCTCTTTTGTTGTTTGTTGTTTTTATTTAGTTTTTAAGTCTAGCTGAGATTTTAGCTCTCAAAATTACGGGAGCAAGGAATTACTCTACATCATTATTGTAACATAAATATTTATTTTCTCTTTTTTTCACATGTTTAAGCATGGTGCTGTACACTCTTTATTGTCAATTTTGATAACACATTATAATCTTAAGTTTTGCTTCCTACTATTAACAGTCTTCTTAATTATTACGTTTATAAAAACAGGCTCAATTAATTAAACCTTAAACCTTTCTTAGATTCTTAGATAATTTTCAATCTTCTGTATATTTCATATGCGAATGTTACAATATGCTGACAGCTTAAGAATTTAAAAAATTGCTGAAGAAGCCCTTAACTTCCTCATCAAGGCAACACCAACTATACCGATCGACTAGAGGAACTTCGAATAATGTGGACTACCATATTCTTCTAATATTGGCGGCGTAACAACGATAAAAAATAAAAACAAATTGTTTTCACAAAATAGTAGATATGTTGTCTAAATATATTACAGGTCAAACATTATATACATTTGCCTATAAAAATGTTATTGCATTATATTAAAAAAAAATTCAAACTACGAAATAAATAACTTGGCTGATAATGTGGACCAGTAAATGAAAAAGCATGTTCTATATTGCCTGTGATAAATTTCTATTTTTTCCGATCATGGAGAACAATGAATACAAAAACATATGGTTTCATGTTTTGGAATTGCCCCCATTTAAGGGTATCGCCCCATTTGCGGTATTTATCCAACCAAGGCGGCTATAATTTCGTACATAAATCATCCAAAGCATTGGACCCAGAAGAATGTCAATGCTAATGCTGAAGCAACTGGATGAACCTGGAGTAGAGTACTTAACTGCTGTGCTCAACCTGTCGTTAGCCACCCACATTGTTCCTGAAGCATGGAAAATAGACATGGTGGTCCCGCTACTGAAGCCAGTCAAGGATGCCAGCAGAAGTGAATAGTACAGGCCGATTTCCCGTTTGTCTCCAGTATCAATGACGTTTGAGTCATTACTCCTCCCTCTGATGAACATATATTCCGGAGGATGCACAGTACAACAACAGCATTATATGCCATAACCACACATGTAAGCAGAGAACTTAACGAGAACAGGCCGTGCGACAGAAACGTTTTAGTGGCTCTTGACTTATCGAAGGCCTTCGATACTGTCAATCATGCCAAGCTGTTCGAGGTCATAGAGAAGACCAACCTCCGATCTAGTTTGAAACGTTGGATAATCAATTACATGTGTGGTCGATAGTAATATGTGGGATTCAGAAACAAGAAATCTAAACCTCGACATGAGGAGGCAATGGTCTTACCTGTACAACGTCACAACAGAATGTTGTCGATGGAGTACCTGCTTGGTACCAATACCATGTGAATGCAGGACTTGGAGTTCAATCACCAGCTATAGCAGCAGAAGAACGAAAACTGCTTAGACAAACTAGAGTGGTTTCAGCTCAATTAAGATCAAGATGTTGCAGCCGCCTCAATTCGTATTGGGACTGAATTGACAGAACGATACCACATTGACAACGATACCCTGCGTGTGGACTTGGGCCTCACAATACGCTGCATCTTATTAACTGCCCTGGTAAACCCATTCATCTGTCTCCAGAGTCTCTTTGGACGCGGCCGATCCAAATTGCAACCTTCCTGAACCTGGAAACGGAGGTGTCAGAACCGGAATAATAACAAAAAAAAAAAAAAATTTAGATAGTTGCTACACCAACAACATAATTGTGCATAACGAGTTTTCAGAGGATAGAAATGTTTTTAATATGGGCTCATGTTTCGAACTGGTCCTTATGAAAAGGCCCCGTTTTTATAGTGGTCCACATTGCCTGACTTTGAATTTTTTTATTTAAAAATATTTTCGCTTAAAGAATTTAAATAAAAAAATCTCACCTATTGTAATTAAAGCTAAGATTATGTTTTTGTTATGGAAATTGAAAAACAATATAACTTCTTTATATTTGAGAAAAACAATTAGTTTGACTCTTGTGCTAAAAAGTTTTCAAATCTCAGATTATAATCAGAGCTTAACCGCATGCTCATCAAATGATTTAAAGTCGGTGAAATTCAGCTAAAATAGAAGAAAAACTCCATATTTCTCTGAAATTTATTGTATTAAGGAAAACCCACCCATTCTCGATTTTAATTTTTCAAGATTTTCAATGGGCTGGTAAATCATTACGAATGCTTGTTAAGGTTTGTAACTTTACACATATATATTTGAAGATTTAAAAGAGAAGAAAAATAAATCACTGGAACATTAGAATCCGAAAATTCCAACGGTGTTAGAAAGAGTACATGTCTGGCTCTCGTATGAACTAGGATTATTGACTTCGCTCGAAAATTAACAAAATGGCGGACATTTGAAAAAATATTTTTGGAAAATCGTCAAAAACCAACTTAAAAAATAAGGAAGATCTTCACCGATTGGCTTTATCCTAGTTCATACGATAGCTATACACTCACAGAGAAACGTGTAAAAATTTGGAATCGATTGGGTTATTAGTTTTTGAGTTATCGTGCCCGCCATTCGTAGGGACATTCTTGAATTAGTATAGATTCGAATTAAATCAAAAAAAATTTTGACCCCGAGAATGGGGGGTCCCCTTAAATTAAAAAATACATACTATAGTTTTTGTTGAAACAAAAACAAATATTTGTTCTTTATATTTTGTTTTGTTATTGCTGTAATTTGCAAACCGCTGAACAGATTTGTGTGATTTTAATATCATTTGATTTAGAGTCATCTTTATCCTGAAAGGCTGGAATAAATATTCTTACGCAAAACAAACAATTCAATTGGAACAACATTCTGTTCGGCTCCCAAAATTTAAGTTGAATTGAAAAACATATTTTCAACTTCCAAATGCATTTTGAATGAACCTATACCTATTTAGTTACTATCTCTTTCCAGTTAAGGACTAAGAACAACCTTAGAAATTTTCAGGAAAAGCATACTATAACAATATACCTTTCAACTGCCTATCTCAGTTTTGCAATCAGGATGACACTTTTAATTTACTCCTGTGCACAACCGACAAAATTTACTTTGAAGAGGCGACGAATAGATTGCAGTTTCAAGATGAAACTAGAAAAGATTAAAGCCAAGCTAATTATAACTAATAATGAATTTTCCGAATTATTAAGACAATGAAGTAATTCATTTTCCAAAATTGGCAAACTGTAATAAATGTCTTTGCAACACGCACGCACTCACACACATTTGCACAATGTTATCTTGCCAAGCCGCACACACCTACACACATTCTCATATATGCACTTTGTATGCGGTTCTCTTTCAGATGCCGTTCAATGAACATTTTTAGGCGAATAAAGATTTTATCAATTACCGACCATCATCGTCAGCATCACCAACCAACCTGCTGTTTGCATTCTTTCAAATGAAACTTTTGGGCAAAGTTCACAACAAAGACACAGAAGCACTGAAATCAATCGAAATTCAGACAAACAATTCATTAGAGTAGTCGGTCGGTCGGTAGGCAGGTAGGTCAGTAGTTGATATTGCCTTGATGAGGAAGAAGATAACATTGAACAATTGGAAGCAGGCCCTTCAGTTTGTAGTTAAGGGCTTCTTCAGTGTTTCCAAATCAATTAGTGTTTATGTTGTCGTGTTGTTGTTGTTATTGTCGATGTTGTGTATTGTGGTAATAAAATGCCCTTCAAACCCCATAATGACTTCAAGTAACATTTGATGGATTTTTGATAAAAATTAATATTTATTACTTGCCCAGTCAGTAACTCGACACAACTGTGAATTTTTATTTTATGTAATAACATACGAGTATGTGTGCATTTATTTTCATTTATAATGCTATTAACAAATTTATCTACATGTGCATATTTCTGATTTTGAAATTTATTGAAGTTAAAAGGAATTTTAGAAATTCTTAGAATAACTCGCCTGTGTGCTAGAATAAATGCATTAACATTTTGTAGTGAATCGATATGCAGGAGATCGAAAAGTAACTAAGAAACTTAAAATTTATAATATACGTATGTCAATTATTGGGAATATATTTGATTTTACATTTTACTAATAGGTAACATAAAACGGCAAAAAAACTTAAAAATGGACTTTCACTATACAAATCCGGTAAAAACTATGCATAGAATAGAATATAAATGTCAGTATACTTTCGAAGTAGTTATAGACTCCATATAAGGTATATTGTAGTTGTATATTTGAGGTTAATGTTTAGAAAAGATGTCTAATAACAGTGTTGACTAACAAAAGCAATAACCAATAAACACAGTTAATTGAGTTTTTCTTTCAACTGTGAACCTATAATCTATCTGATAATTTGGTTGCAATATATATCGATCAGATTAGCGATATTAAATTAAATATTTGAAAGATCTAATGATTTACATAAAAGTGGTATGATCAAAATCTAAATATTGATCAAAATCAAATTATTGATCATTGATCAAAATATTTCGCGAGTTAAGTATATTTTCGCATTTTGATGCCCTTCATCATACTGTAGTACAGGGTATTATGTCTTTGTGCATATGTTTGTAACAGTAAAAAGAAATCGAGATAGACACAAGGTTCCTTATGAGAATTGCATAAAATCACTTTCTGAGTCGATTTATGCATGCATTTTTATGAGCAAAGTCACTTATTTGGCCCAAGGACGAACCCTATTGAAATATGAGAAAATCGGCTCAGATATCAAACTCCCAATATTTGTCCGATTGTGACAAAATTTTGCACAGTGTTTGTCGGACTGAGAAAACATTTTGCACAGCGTATTACAGATTTTAAGTAAATGGAGCACCGAAAAGCCTATGTCTATCCGTTCTACACGGGATTTGAAAGAGGGTATTGAATTGAGTTTAGAATGGCGTGTGTTAAGTTTTGGTGAAATGGGTTCAGATGTACATATAGCTCAAACGTATACATTTTGTTTGTATTTTTGTTAATTTATGCAAATGATGCACCGAAGTGACTATTTTCGAGTGGCGTAGGGGATTGGTATAAATAAATGCCAAGCAACGCCTATAAAATGCCAAGCAACGCCTCTGCTTGGCTTTAACATGGCGATGCCCAGGCTTATCTTCATCCCTCTTTCATATCAATTGTGGACATTGACCACCCGCGGTGTCACCTGGGGTAACTACTTTCATCACCCGTTGAAATAGTGAGGTGACATGTGCCGCGAGTTCACCCATAGGAACTACTATGAAAAAATGCCCACACTATGAAAAAATTAATACTATGAAACAGCAACGAAAAAGAAAACCAAACCCCTCTAATGTTGACGACCCCCGCAAACGTATAAAGGACCACGATTTGCGAATCTACACTTGGAATATGCGCTCGTTGTACAGAACAGGCGCAGCTTTCGCTTTGGCCAAATTATTGCCTTACAAGAAATGCGATGGAAAGGGACTGGCGTAAGTAAATCAGATAGAAAAACTACGCAAAAGGCCGACACGCCTGGAAATCTTTTTTAAGCTCGGCTTATGGAACGAAAGTTCTGTCACAAGCCAGCTAAATAAGTAGGTATATTTGTATATCACGTAAATAATTTCTCCCGATTTGATGTCAATAGTCCTCCAAAGAAGCTATGTCTGATATATCGACATTATACTGTACGTAGGAGCATCAAAGTGGTGAAGGGTATCCGTCCGACTTTTGAAATTTTCTTACTAGTTTCCGATATGTTGTTACACATATTGTTGTTTATATATTTTGGTAATATCAGTCAATTTAAATTTTTGTGAGATAAACTAATACCGAATAAGATACCGAAAATGAAACGCGACATTTGTTTGTAAGCTATTTTAAAACATTAACCTATATTGAATACTTTCTGAAAAAAAGTGTTTTTTAGTTCCAGGAATTCGATATGCCAATTTATAGACACATCAATAAGGAAATTCGATTAAAACCTTCAAAATTCGGAAACAATTTTCCGAAAAAAAATATTTTACCATCCAATATCCCAGAATGCCAAATTATTGGCATTACGGCAAAAACGTTCAAATGTATTCAAAATGTATGTATGGAAGTCTTCTAGAACCCTGTATGCCAAATTACAACCACATCTTTGGGATGTCGATACCGTTGTATAGGAGCTGTATGTAAACCGAAATTGATAATTTTTGGTAGGAAGATTTGATACCCCATAAGATACTTAAAATGCCAAATAATGAGGATTGCCTTTATATGGGGTATAACGAGTGGTTTTAACTAAGGCTAAAGTAAGCTTAGTTGCTGCCAGTCAAGCTAAGAACCCACAAAGCTTAAGTAAAAACCTTAAGTAAAAACACGAATGATTACAATTTCAATCTTTGGATATCAAGTAGGCTTAATGGTGGAATTGGTTGCTGGACATTGCAGATGTCGGCTCGTTGCTAATCTGTTGGTTGGTATTCGGGTGACTACTATCGGCTTGAAGGTACTAGGTATTCACCTAGTTACAGTCGGCTTGGAGATACTCGGCTGGTTGGTATTCGTGTGATTAATGTCGGCACTTATAGTCGGCTCGAACATGCTCGGCTAGTTGATGTCGGCTGGTTGCAGACGGCTCGAAACTACTAGGCTAGCTGATGTCGGCTCCTTGGTGATCGTCTGGTTTGGGTTCGTCAGGGTTCGGTTAGTGGTTATTTGTGTGGCGTTGGCAAAAAGCGTAGAGCTGGCTATGAGCGTGGAACTTGCAAAGAGCGGGGAGCTGATAAAGAGCGGAAAGGATCGCGTTACAAGGGACAACCTATAAACATGGACCTATGTTGATATTTTTGCTTCAAAAGGGCTTCAAAATTGTAGCTGATTAGGTGAAAAAACGTTACCAAAAGCTTAAAAATACCTAATATTGAGAGGTGCCTTTACATAAGTGGTACTTGAAAAATTGGTATATTTTTAGTATAGACATTTTCTACATTTTCAATAAGAATTAGAAAAAATATAAAATTACAGCCAATTTGGTCGAAACACGTACTGTGTTGTCGGCGTATAGTCTCAAAAGATATACCCTTTATATATAGTATGTTTAAATTACAAACATAATTTAATCCATATGTGTTAATTATGGAAGGTATATATGTATATGTATTAATCACAAATGATTAATAAATGTTTGTTTTTGCCAATTCCATGGTGGGTCATGAAATCCTCTAATGACTTATTTACAAATAAATTATGACTAATATTTGACTTCATTCGAACACGTGTTTACGATAGGCGATTTTGTGATATTGAGGCCAAATAGAAAAAAACACCTTTTTACTTCATTCCTCATACTGAATTATTCCACCCATTCGAATTTAAGGTCGTCTTTAATTATTTAAATAAGGGGTTTCAAATATGACAACAGATTAAGAGCCAAGCTCAATTTCGTCGAATCCAACAGGCCTGGAGCACAATCGTAAAAAATTTATTATTCTGTTCGCACATATTTCGCAGCGAACAAAATTGAATCTGACCTTTCTTGACCTCTGTGTGGGTGTATTGATGCACTTAGAATCTCAATGGCATTAATGCTTTAAAGCCGGCTTATTATAATCGACACATAATTAAATAAATACATTTATGAATTAAAAAAAAACATTTGAAATCAAAACAAAAAAGAAACCTAAATATGAAAATTCACCCGAATCCACAAACGGTCTTAAGTTGCGTTTTGTTTGCCTCTATTTTTTTATTTCGATAACAAGATTATCATCGTGACCGGCTAACGAGGTATAAGTACCAGAAGCAAGAGTGAAAAATGATTTATTTTTTGGTTTTGTTTTGGTTTCGTTTTTGTTTATAGTGTTAAACTGTAGATAATTACTTAAATATTTTTGTTGTCGATGTCCGCTGTGTTATTGTTTTTCATTACATTTATTTATCTTCTTTCGTGGGGATCGATAGATGGATGGACAGACAGACAGATGTTGGCCATGTCGATCAATGAACGTAAAGTGCACTACCATTGACTATGGGGACTGATCTGAAGAGTTCAAGAGTTCAGTTGTGTTTTGCTCTGATTTTGGAGATAAGTGATGTTTAATTGTTTTTGTTTTACTGTTGGCTGATCTTTCTTTTTTTGCGTTGCTCTGCACGAAGGTAATTACCCAAGGTCGAGTGGCTTGAGATAATAAGGGGTTTGGATGATACGTAAGTATGTATGTGAAAAATAGTGACTATAAATAATGAAACAATTTAGGTTTTTGTCAAAATGTTGTCATTAAAAATTATGGCTTGAGAGTATTTTTTTATAATCCATATAATCCATCTTCCTATAAACATAGGTCGGAGCATTTAGGAGGGATTAAAAAAATATTGCTACAATAGATATCAACAGTTATATTGAATCTGCTTAAAGTAATGACAAGTCGATCCAAGACTGGCATACATCAACAAATCGATTTTGCAGAAAATTCATTTTAAATATTGAATTGTCTTACACCTTACAAGGAACAGAGGAACTTTTACAGGTTCTCAATCAGAGTGTGTAAGTGCATTCATCTGATTTTTTTTTATTCATGAATTCTGTTATAGAGACAATTCTGCATCATTAAGTTAAAAAATCATTTTTTTATTTATGCCGGCCTTGCAACAAATGAGTAATATGTATAATTCAGTACAATTTTATAAAGCAATGGCAAATTCGCTGTTTTCCATACACATACAAATATTTATAGATTATTGTATACCAATAAAAAATACATAGATACGTACTTTCATATGTTCAAATTCTCTTAAAAACGCTGCAAAGACATTGATTTCTTTAATTGATTAACAATGTGAAAATATCTCACTACAAATTCAAAGGCAAATTTGTTTTTGTTTATGTGTGATTCTACAAAAATAAATCATTTCGTCGATCGATGCGAGCCGTTTGATAAATATCCATAATAAACACATGTTTTCTGTATGTCCGGTCAAGTGTTTTGCAAAGTGGAGAATCTCTTTTAGTTTATTTTAATTTCAACATTTGAGTAATTCAAATCCATCCCATTCGATCGATTGCTCGCTCGTCGCTCATTTCTATAGACATCTAGTCAATCAAGTGCTGGCCAAGAAGTTCACAAAATTTCGATTTTCTTTCACATCCAGCCAGACATGCAGACATGAAGCGGTTCCCTGTGGCAACATGCTGAAACAATAAACAACCTGTTGGATATAGAAAAAATTATCTGCATCACCATCAAAGAAATACTTAAAAGGTAATAAATTAAATTTCGTTTAGTAAGAAGTGTTCTCAACAAGAAACAACATGTGACGTAGAATAGACAGTTTGTATACTTTGCAAAATATTCAAATAAATAACACTGCGTAACAAGATTTTGGGGTAGAAATTCCTTATTGGGATTAAAGCCCTTGGTGAGTATATTAAAAATTCAGGGGGACACATTCGCCATAGGTTAACGTTATGGGAGTGAGTTATCTTAATACAGTCGAGTACGCTTATAAAGAATACCGGTTATAACGAAATTTCTTTATAGCGAACACATTTCCCGGTCCCGAAGTTTTAAAACAGATATTTCATACAAATCCATACTCTTATAGCGAACTAAGGATATAGAAAACTTTTTTATAACGAACTATTTCTTCGGTCCCAATTTTCAGTTTTCATTTTTTAATTCTGTTATAACGAACTTCTTAAAAATGTGTGTTAAGTGAGTGACTGAAAGATCATCGTTCAGGCGAAACAGCTGAAGCTAGAAGCTTGAAATTTTGAGTATGAGTTGTTGATGATGTGTAGGCATGAGATAAGGCTGGGTTTTTGGAAATTCAAACTAGAAGGGTACGAAAAGTACTAAAATGTACTAAATAAGGTACCCTTTGTATTATGCGAACGGGAAGAGCTAGAACTCTGAAATTTGGAATGTGGGTCACTGATGTAATGTTCGAAATATGTACAAAAGGGTTTTTGGAAGTTTGAACTATAAGTATACGAAAAGTACTAAATTTTACAAAATTTAGTTCTAATTGTATACATATTGAACATATATAGCTAGAATCAAATTTTATATGGAATACAGGTTAGGAAATGTTGTTGATGTATGGTAATGGTTTTAGAAATTCGTACTTATGTGTATGATCACATAGAGATTGAATGCTAAAAATATGAATTAGGATTACTATTGGAGTACAGGATTGAGGTAGCTTTACTTATGTTGGAGTGCAGGATTGAGATATGGAGGTAATTTTGAAAATTACTGTACTAAATTTGGTACAATTTTCATTTGGAAAACTTACATTTGGAATTAAAATTTCTGTTAGAGTACAGGATTGTGGTAGTGTAGGGAATTCGAACTTAAAATTACGAAAAGTAATGCATGGTACAATTTGAATCTATGTGAGCGGATAGGGCTGGAATACTGAAATTTATGATTAAAATTACTGTTGGAGTGCAGAATTTAGGAAGTTTTGGAAAATCGTAATAAATAGTACTAAATTTGATACAATTTGGGTGTTGGTGAACGGATAGACCTAGAATCTTTAAATGTGGACAAAATGTTTTTACAGCCTTCACCACACTGTGGTACAGGGTATTATGACTTTGTGCGTATGTTTGTAACAGGGAAAAGGAAACGAGATAGACACATGGTTCCTTTTGAGAATATGCATAGAATCACTTTCTGAGTCGATTTATGCATGTCCGTCCGTCTGCCCGTTTGTATAATGTTAAATTTGTAATCTGGCACAAGTCACTTATTTGACCCAAGGACGAACCCTATTGAAATTGAAGAAAATCGGATCAGATTTAGATTTAGCTCCCGTATATAGTTTCGTCCGATTTCATGTAAATGGTGCACATATCTTTTGATTTGCACGATATTTGGCATAGGTTACTGATTTGAGTATAGAATGACGTGTGTCAAGTTTGGAGAAAATCGGGTCAAATTTAGATATAGCTCCCATATATATTTTCGTCCGATTTTAGGTAAATGGTGCACCAAAGTACCTATATATCCTTCTATTTGCACAAAATCTGGCATAGCGTACTGAATTAAGCCTAGAACGATCTGTGTTAAATTTCGTGAAAATCGGTTCAGATTTAGATATAGCTTCCACATATATTTTCGTCCGATTTTATGTAAATGTTGCACCAAAGTCCTTATAAATCTTTCGATTTGCACGAAATTTGGCACAGCCCACTTAATTGTGTCTAAAATGATGTGTGCTAAGTTTCGTGGAAAACAGTTCAGATTTAGATATAGCTCCCATATATATTTTCGTCCGTATTTGCACGAAATTTGGCATAGCTTACTAAATTAAGACTAGATTCCCATATATATTACGCCCTATTCTATGTATATGGTGTACCAAAGCCCCTATAAATTTTCAGATTGGTACGAAATTTGGCTAAACATATTGAATTAAGTCTAGGATGATGTGTGTTAAGTTTTGGAAAAATCTAAAGATGATATGTCTGTTCTATCTACAGAATATTGTATATATTAGCACCTCTTGTATGTACCCATATTGGTGAAGGGTATCATATAGTCGGCTCCGTCCGACTTTTTAGCTTTCCTTACTGGTTTTTGGAGTGCATTACTGAGGTAGTCTTGGAAATTTGTACTTATGGGCCGAAAAATACGAAATTTGGTAGAATTTGAACATTGGTGAACGGGTAGAACCGGAATGCTGAAAGTTGCAACTATGATTATTGTCGGAGTGTACGATTGAGATGGTTTTGGAATATGGGTACAAAAAGTACAGAATGGTACGAAATTTGGATTTTGGTGAAACGATAGAGCTGGAATTCTTATATTTCGGCTTACTACTACCATTTTAAAGCAGGATTGAGATAGTTTTGGAAATTCGTACTTATGAGTACGAAAAGTACTAAATGGTAAAAACTTGATATTAAATATAGGAACAACAACAACAAATAATACACTTTTCACGATTTCCTTATAAAGTATTATTTATTTGTTTTGTATTCCCTTTCCGCATACGAAGTAGCGGGCACTTGCTAGTGAAGTTATAAAATCGATCATATACAGAATATTCTGGCCCAAGGAACACCTAGCGAGGAAAAAATAGCCCATGTCCCGATATATTTAGGCTATTTTGAACTTAAATTAACAATTTACTTGTTTACTGTTTACTCTTTCGAACTCTTGTTCCGGAACATTTTTATGTCCTCTATCTCCTTATCAAAAATAACAATAACAAATTCAATTACATCTTAACGGACCGAAATCACATATAAATGCATTAAGGGTGGACTTTCCGTCGCCTGTATTATCCCCATACAAATTTTTAAACAAAATATTTATTTCCGTTTATCAATCATATAAAAACCAATCGATTCGAATGTTTACAAAGGACTTTGTATCACACGCACACACACGCGCTCGATATAAATATCCTCAAACAAAAATAAAACACGTTTTCATGAAAGTTCGACAATTTTAAAATAACATCTCAAATATCATCATGTCGCCTCTCATTAAATAATCTCGCTTGAACTGGAAGGTCATCGTGACAAAGACGAATCAACTGTAACGAGGTCAAAAAGTTTTTTTTATATTTTTCAAAACTTTTTTGTTTTTGTATTTAAAAGCGTCCTTGTCATTAGAAGTGTGCCTGGATGTTAATTGAATGTGATGTGAAACGAGAGACACCACACCGCGTACAGCTTTTCTCCATATCGTCGCTGGCTGGCATCATGCAAAACATTTCACATGTTTCCATCATCGCCGATGCCCCAGCACGAGTTCGACTTGTATCTGGCAAAGTGATGATAATTAATCTCATTACGGTGGATAAATGAAATCTCCAGGCAACAAATTTGTGGCGTTGTTCCTACAAGTCACCCATGGTGTTGCCAGCATGACAGCGTGGTGGATGCAATAAATGCATACTTTGCCATATGATTATTAGTGGAAATGGCGGCGTGGGAGAGAATGCATCGGCACTCACTGCCGGATTTTCGATATACAAAGTGGCAAAACTGTTGTGTAAATCGCAGTAACACCTAAAAGTTTGCAGACTAATTATAATTAGCACAAATATGAACTGTGTAGAGTGAGTCTGTGTGTTTGAATTGCCAGGTGTAAATTGAAATGTATTTTTTATTAGAAAGTGAAATAAATAAATTAAATGCAGTTGTATGTGAAAAAGGTCAGTTAGTTTTATACACAGTAGTGTTATTTTGAGCCACCTTGCATGAAACACATATCATTCCCATATTACTATTGTAGAAACACTTAAAAAAATATGGTTCAAGTTCAAATATTTGGAAACAAAAAAAAACTCTTTTTATAGTTCCGACACAAACATTTTAATCACCACCGCTGACGCCACTTAGCTGACGTCCCCATCCTACGCGGCTATTGTACTCTTCTTGTCGCAACACCTCAACGATGATAGATGTGCTTGAGATCCTCCACATCAGTGTCTAATCGATTTAATGTTTATTGATTCCAATTCGAATGGCTACAAATCCAATCTCTTCTAGGCATTGATTTTATCTTCTCTGCTCTGAGATAAGTAATCGTTTGTCATCTCGTCATTTGTAGAAGTATTCGACAGATATTCTTCACACAAATTGATTGATTAATTGATTCACATGGAATTTCTTTTAAACTGCAAAATTGATTTACTTCATTAGCATTGAGTCTGCAGTATTTCGTTGAAATATTTGCATGAACAATTGCAAAAATAACATTAAACCCCTGTTAAATAAAAATAGTTAAAAAGTTCTAAAAAGTTGTCGTAGTTTCCTAACAGAATTTTTGCCATTGTAAATTGTTCGATTGAACCCAATCTTATGAATTTTTTATAACTGGCAACTAAATAGAAATTGCAAACGTTTTTTAAGACTTACACAATCTACGGTTCATTTTCCGGTTCAATTTTAACAAAAATATAAAATTTGGCAGTGGTATCACCTTGTGGGTTTCCTATTTGGATGCGCCTTATAATGTATTTTTTATTTATTACAGGCAAATCGTTTAAAACGTTATAAACAGAAGAAAGGGCAGAACTCTTTTTGGGCTTTTGGATGCAATCGTCATAAACGATTTCGACTGCAGTATATATATACATCGGACAAATATATATGTCCGATTATATGTAAATTAATTTATCCGATTGAAACGAAATTTTGCGAAGCGTATTAAATTGAGTCTTCATTGAAATGGGATTAGACATAGATATACCTCCCACCAGCAACGTAGCCAGAGGGGACCGTTGGCTCGCTTTACAAACGGCCACAAATGGCCAACAGGAGAGGTGTCGTGTTCCACCAGGACAACGCTAGGACACACACATCCACAGTGACTTCGGGAGCTTGGTTGGGAAGTTTTAATGCATCCGCCATTCAGTCCGGACATGGCACCAAGCGATTATCATATTTTTCTTGCATTGCAAAATTTCTTTAATGATAACAAATTGGTATCTAGGGAGGATTGTGAAAAACGACTACTAGAGTTTTTTTGCAAATAGAGAGCAGGACAGTTTAGTTCCAATTTAGGGGAAGACAATAACAAGTGTTGTAATTTAGCTGTTGTTTCTGATGTTTTTGTTGTTTGTATAAAGTACCGTGAAAAAATAACTTTCTATAGTTTATAATCGTAACTAATAACAAAATAGTTGATATATTTCAATCACTACTTACATCACAGTTTGCGATAAGATTTTGGGGGTTGAAAATTCCTATTGGATGTAAAAATTACCCATATGTCGAAGTTCGGAGATATGGCTTGATAATTTTTAATGGTGACCATATTATGTATTATATTGCTTCAGTAAAAAACAAATAAGGATTTTTATTTCTGTTTTTATTGAACCGGACTCCAATTATATAAAGATGTGATTTTTATACCCTTCACCAGACTGTGGTACAGGGTATTATGTCTTTGTGCATATGTTTGTAACAGGCAAAAGGAAACGAGATAGACACATGGTTCCTTTTGTGAATATGCATAGAATCACTTTCTAAGTCGATTTATGCATGTCCGTCCGTCTGTCTGTCTGTCCATGTTAAATTGTAAACAAAGTACAGGTCGCATTTATAATCCGAATTGGATGGCAAAGGTCACTTATTCGGCCCAAAGACGAACCCTATTGAAATTGGGAAAAATCGGTTCAGATTTAAATATAGCTCTCATGTATATATTTAACCGATTTAATGTAAACGGTCCCTATATAACTTTCGATTTGCACGAAATTTGGTACAGCCTAATCATTTAGGTCCAGAATGATGTCTGCCAAGTTTCGTGAAAATCGGTCCAAACTTAGATATAGCTCCCATATATAGTTTCGTCCGATTTCATGTAAATGGCGCCCCAAAGTCCCTATATATCTTTTGATTTGCACGAAATTTAGCATAACGTTTTGAATTTAGCCTAGAGTGATGTCTGTCAAGTTTCGAGAAAATCGGTCCAGATTTAGATATATATATATATATATAGTTTCGTCCGATTTCATGTAAATGGTGCCCAAAGTCCCATATATCTTTCGATTTGCACGAAATTTGGCATAACTTACTTAATTGGGCCTAGAATGATGTCTGCCAAGTTTCGTGAAAATCGGTCCTGATTTAGATATAGCTCCCATATATAGTTTCGTCCGATTTCATGTAAATGGTGCCCCAAAGTCCCTATATATCGTTCGATTAGCACGAAATTTGGTACAGCCTAATCATTTAGGTCTAGAACGATGTCTGCCACGTTTCGTGAAAATCGGTCAAGATTTAGATATAGCTCCCATATATAGTTTCGTCCAATTTCATGTAAATGGTGCCCCAAGACCCTATATATCCTTCGATTTGCACGAAATTTGGCATAACGTACTGAATTGAGCCTAGAGTGATGTCTGCCTTGTTTTGTGAAAATCGGTCCAGATTTAAATATAGCTCCCTTTTATTATAGATTGTTTTTAAGTAATTGACGCATATTTGGACAGAGCTTCGATATATATTTTCGCCCGATTTCAAGTAAATTGGGCATCATACTCCTCATGTTAGTCAGATTGACATCAAATTTTGCACAACGTACAAAATTGAGCATAGAATTACGTAGTTGTGTTTTCTAGAAGTACAGACATAGCCTAACGGATGACCTATTTATATTTGTTTGAAGTCGATTTACATACTTTATGGATAGATTTAGGTAGATTCACATATAGATAAATATCACATATTTTATTTCATCCAATTTCATGTTAATAGTCCTATTTAAGATACCTATAGTGGTGAAGGGTATCATATAGTCGGCCAGGTCCGACTTTACTACTTTCCTTACTGGTTCATTCTAGGAATATCCTACAAAATGTTGCTCATAAGATTTTAGGTGGGATCCTCAAAGACGATAAATCGATATTTTAATGTTTTATTGGTCTATTCTCAATGTTACCCTTTCTTGTCACTACAACCCTATATGTATGTATTTCAATAAATTCAGTATGCAGTCAGATTTGGCCGAACGATTTTCTAAAAGCATATATAGTTGGACAAAACAAGTAAAAACAATAATAAACCGTGTTTCTAAATTTTGAACCGGATATTTAGACAATAAAACCGGTTTCAATACCTTATATACATATCATTAGAAAGCTAGTAAACAAACTTGCTGAATTCATTGAACCGGACTGCTATCGGTTTTATTGCCTGAATTACGGTTCAACAATTTGAAAACTGATTCTTTCTCGATTTTGTCTTATTTTTTTTTTTTTTGTCTTAAAATTTCACTTCTTTGACGTTAATAACCAAATTCGATTTACAGGTATACCTCCCATATAATGGATCTTGAATATTACATATAAAATCTTTAATATTAAAATTCGATGAAATTTGTCACTTTTTGGCCTATAAAATCGTTAATATTCAGCCAGACCAGCCAGAAAAGTCATTTCCTATACTATAAACTCGTTATATTCAATAAATCTCACTTGTAACTAATAAAAAAAAACATTTGATATACTTTAATCACTACATACATTATTGATTTATAATTCATCCGATTTTCAGAACATACATCAGGAATATGCCTTCCCAAATGTACCATTTAGTATCTTTCATTTCATAGTAAAATCTTTATTCGACTCGGTTCTACCAAGTTTTCGGATTGTTCTAATTATGGTGGGGCATGACTCGATAACATCTTGTGAATATCACTCCAATGATAATATGCTGTATTTACATATCCAATGACATGAACTAAAATGTGTTCGTTTTCAAATGATTTTGAGTGTGTTTTATCTAATCTCATGTATAATCTGGACGCACAACCCATTAATGCCCTTAACTGATTAAACAATTGTAAAACCTGCACAAAAATTAACAATATGACGGATTTTTGTCGTTAAAGAAAATCTTCATCGATTGTGTTTACATTAGTTCACACAACATTTGGAACCAATTGAATTGATAGTTTTTGAAGAAATCGTGCCCACCGGTCGTAGAAATACTGTTTCAAAAAAAAAAAAAAAAACAAGTTTCAGAAGAACTCTTGCCGTGTTTTTGTAAATATTACTTCGAAACTTAAGAATTATCAGTAGTTATGGTTTGAAATTAAATATAAATGTCGATTTTTTGAAATCTAGAAACCGGTTAAAATATTTACACACAATGTGGTTTGATGAGCGTAGGATCGCCCAAATGCCTAAAATGGGGCTTAAACTTTGTAATATTTTGTGCAGAAATACTTTGCATCCACCAAGAACACGGAATGCAAAATGTCCTTCGGTTTGAGAAATCGACAAAGTAGTACGAATATATGCGCATAATTGTAAAGATTTATATTCAATTTTGTGATTGTTATAGAATGAGGCCCGACCACTCTGCAGCATATCTCCAAATACATATTTTTTAAAGGGTCTTGCATCAAAATATAGACTTATTCCATTTTTTGGATTTTTGTGTGTTTTCCTGCTAGGTTCCATACTTAATTTAGCATCTTCTTAAATTCCCTCATACGTCTTTTAATTATGATTGGAATTTGTTTAAACAAATACCAAAATTAGATTCGTAATATTTTGCTTACAACAACACTTTCAATATTAAATTAATGAATTTCAAAAGTATGGACCAATCAGTGTCAGTCTGATACAAACAATGTAATATGATTGGCAATGAACTTTAATTAAAATTGGGTTATCCGAATAAATATAATATGTGTACAGTAAAATGTTTTTTTTTTCTTTTTTTTTTGAATACGAGAAATGTAAATGTTAAAAGCTTGTTAAAATAGTGGGATAAATTAAAAACTTTCATATTTTTCAAAACAATAGAAAAACATGCATTTTTAGGTTAAAAGCGGACAAAATTAGCCTAACTTGGACAAAATCCTCAGAACGAAAATATCCCACAAATAATACTTCGGTATAGCTTCACTCCATTTGCGGTTTTAAGCCGAATTTTCATATTGACTTCCACGAGTCGCCCTGATGGCCCAATGTTGTCTATGGCTACAAAAATTCGCAGAGGGATAGACTAAAACAAACAACCACACGATGGTTATTGACAGGAATAGGGAGGACATTTTTAAAAAAAAGAAACTTTGGACTTAATGTACATTTGTCCATTTTCAAATTTGTCATTCCGTTCGCAACACAGCGGAATAATCGTCGGAAGTACCTATGAGAATTTTTAACATTCTTTCAAAACTCCATTAAAAATTTAAAAAAAAATTGTTGCGCATTTTGACGTTTTTTTGCCACGCTTTTAACTGAGTTAGTTGGAATTTGGTAATTTGAGTTGTCAATGTTGGTCCATATTGTAAGGTAGTCCATATGTAACGGTAGCTCCTAATTTTGTTGATATAATTCGAATCTACACTAATTATAGAATGTGCCTACAAAATTTCAAATGAAAATCTCAAGAACTCTTGAAGATATAGCCGATTTATTGTGTCAGCATCAAGTGACGGCTGAAGGGCTTTTCAAACTTTAAACGCGTTTTTCTCTAAATATTTTTTTGCGAATGGCGGGCACGATAACACAAAACCTAATAACCCAATCGATTTCAAATTTTTACACGTTTCTCTGTGAGTGTATAGCTATCGTATGAACTAGGATAAAGCCAATCGGTGAAGATCTTCCTCATTATACCCTTCACCACACTGTGGTACAGGGTATTATGTCTTTGTGCATATGTTTGTAACAGGCAAAAATAATCGAGATAGACCCATGGTTCCTTTTGAGAATATGCATAGAATCACTTTCTGAGTCGATTTACGCATGTCCGTCTGTCCGTCCGTCCGTCCGTCCGTCCGTCTGTCCATGTTAAATTGTAAACAAAGTACAGGTCGCATTTATGATCCGAATTGGATGAAATTTGGCATAGGTCACTTATTTGGCCCAAGGACGAACCCTATTGAAATTGGGAAAAATCGGTTCAGATTTAGATATAGCTCCCATATATATATTTAACCGATTTAATGTAAACAGTCCCTATATAACTTTCGATTTGCACGAAATTTGGTACAGCCTAATCATTTAGGTCTAGAATGATGTCTGCCAAGTTTCGTGAAAATCGGTCCAGATTTAGATATAGCTCCCATATATAGTTTCGTCCGATTTCATGTAAATGGTGCCCCAAAGTCCCTATATATCTTTTGATTTGCACGAAATTTGGCATAACGTACTGAATTAAGCCTAGAGTGATGTCTGCCAAGTTTCGTGAAAATCGGTCCAGATTTAGATATAGCTCCCATATATAGTTTCGTCCGATTTCATGTAAATGGTGCCCCAAAGTCTCTATATATCTTTCGATTTGCACGAAATTTGGCATAACGTACTGAATTGAGTCTAGAATGGTGTCTGCCCAGTTTCAAGAAAATCGGTCCAGATTTAGATATAGCTCCCATATATAGTTTCGTCCGATTTCATGTAAATGGTGCCCCAAAGTCCCTATATATCCTTCGATTTGCACGAAATTTGGCATAACGTACTTAATTGGGCCTAGAATGATGTCTGCCAAGTTTCATGAAAATCGGTCCCGATTTAGATATAGCTCACATATATAGTTTCGTCCGATTTAATGTAAATGGTGCCCCAAAGTCCCTATATATCTTTCGATTAGCACGAAATTTGGTACAGCCTAATCATTTAGGTCTAGAATGATGTCTGCCAAGCTCCGTGAAAATCGGTCAAGATTTAGATATAGCTACCATATATAGTTTCGTCCGATTTCATGTAAATTGTGACCAAAATCCATATATATCTTTCGATTTGCACGAAATTTGGCATAACGTACTGAATTGAGCCTAGAGTTATGTCTGCCAAGTTTCGTGAAAATCAGTCCAGATTTAGATATAGCTCCCATATATAGTTTCGTCCGATTTCATGTAAATTGTGCACCAACATCCATATATATCTTTCGATTTGCCCGAAATTTTGCACAACGTACTGAATTGAGCCTAGAGTGATGTCTGCCAAGTTTCGATAAAATCGGTCCATATTTCTATATAGCTCCCATATATAGTTTCGTCCGATTTCATGTAAATGGTTCACCAAAGTCGCTATATATCTTTCGATTTGCACGAAATTTGGCATAACGTACTGAATTGAGCCTAGAGTGATGTCTGCCTTGTTTCGTGAAAATCGGTCCAGATTTAGATATAGCTCCATTTTATTATAGATTGATTTTATGTAATTAACGCACCAAGGAACCAATAGGAACAAAACGTTCTAAAGTTAGTATAACCTAACCTGTGACAAGTTTGTTTGAAATCGCTTAATATGTGGATATAGCTTACATATATATTTTCGCCCGATTTCAAGTAAATTGGGCATCAAACTCCTCATGTTAGTCAGATTGACATCAAATTTTGCACAACGTACAAAATTGAGCATAGAATTACGTAGTTGCGTTTTCTAGAAGTACAGACATAGTCAACCGGATGACCTATTTATATTTGTTTGAAGTCGATTTACACACTTTATGGACAAATCTAGGTAGATTCACATTTAGATAAATATCACATATTTTATTTCATCCAATTTCATGTTAATAGTCCTGTTTAATGTACCCATAGTGGTGAAGGGTATCCTAGAGTCGGCCCCGTCCGACTTTACTACTTTCCTTACTGGTTTTTTAACTTGGGTTTTGGTAAAAAATCGGCGATTTTCCAAAAATATTTTTTCAAAGGTCCATCAGTTTGTTAATTTTAGAGCGAAGTCAATAATCCTAGTTCATACGAGAGCCAGACATGTACTCTTTCTAACACCGTTGGAATTTTCGGATTCCGATGTTCCAGTGAGGAGTTATCATGCCCGCCATCAAAAATAAGTGCTTTTCTTTAATTACAAAAAACAACAACAAAACAACAACAACATTTTTTTGTAAATTATTTTTCTTCTATTTTAAATCTTCAGTTATATATGTGTAAAGTTACAAACCTTAACAAGCATTGGTATTGATTTACCAGCCCATTGAAAATCTTGAAAAATTAAAATCGAGAATGAGTGGGGTTCCCTTAAGTCCATTTTAGGTTCTGATACACATCTTGGGTTTCTAGAAAAGTTTAGAAAACATATAATGTTATATTTATACCCTTAGCCTTATGGCAAATGACGGTGAAAATGTGCCTCATCGAAATATTGGTTTTAGACCGCATGTTTCTTTGGAGCAAATCCGTTTAGAACATTTGGAGTCGATTTACACATGTCCGTCCGTCGGTATGTCTGGCTGGCTGGTGCGCACGATAATAATATTTCTTCCAAACTTAGTTCAAAGATGGGGACTATCGGTCCACTCCTTCTGGTACCTCCCCCACAAAATCGTGCTAAAAATTAATTTTATAATAGCATGCAAACGTACTATCCGATTTTAACG
The DNA here is from genome assembly GCF_032173495.1 of Musca vetustissima. Lineage (NCBI taxonomy): Eukaryota > Metazoa > Arthropoda > Insecta > Diptera > Muscidae > Musca > Musca vetustissima. Next base: position 7,165 of record NW_026881383.1, on the reverse strand, counting down.
AAACTTTGTACAACCTATTGTCTTTACCAAGCCTAGATCAAGTTTGAAGATAGGACCCATTGGTCCACTCTTTCTGGTACCTCCCCCACAGAGGTTCAACATTTTCAATATTTATAATACCAATATCAAGCTAATATCTTTACCAGCCCTATATCAATTCCGAAGTTGGGACCAGTAGTCAACTCCTTCCGGTACCTCCCTCACAAATGGTCAATGTTTTATAAAATTTTATCAACATTAAATCCAAAACCTCTTTGATAAAAACATATTTTTTATATAAAACTAATAAAAAATCTGTGTGTAATTCCGAAGACCTCCACAAACCATAGGTTGGGGTATATATCTGTCAGCAACACCGACTGACACTTTTTTAATTGTTTTAAAACAAATCAAACTCAAACTTTTAAATATCTCAATACAAGAAAAAATTGACTTAAACCACTTTCAAAATAAACGACTCATATGTTGATTTGTCATTTCCCTACCAAAAATATCAACATCATTGGTGTTAATATGATATTCCAGGTGTTGGTATACCTCCCATATAATGGAACCGCCTCTTTTGTTTTCTGAAGGTTTTAGCCAAAGTAACAATAATTTAGCATAGCTGACTTGAGTATATCTCCATTTCATAACTCAGCGCCATCTATATTTAAATACATAACGGTTTATGCTGATGATTATTCAAACGTTGAAAATCATTGTCAAAAAGCTTTTTGTGGAGATTAATAACATTTCACAAATGGTAAAGAAGCTTTCGTTTAACATTATTTTTTTGGTAAATGGAACCAACAAAGATCTACAAGAACGTCAATCAGTCAGTATCTAGACAATCTCCCCAACGAGAACATCCACAGAATACGCAAAAACTAGATCAGCCTTCAGTAGTACAGCAACAACAACGGCACTGATGAAAGTAAAACGAAATGTGAGCGTCTTGTTTGCTTGTTACCGCAAAGAAAAGAAAGAAAATAACAACACGCTGATATTGTAAAAGCCAAAACACAACAGATACAACCATCGCCAAAGTGAAAAAATGTACCAAAGTGACGTCGATGAAAACGGTTATAATGCCAACAAAAAAGAGGTAACAACCGCAGATAATGTTTTCCATTTCGTATTGTTTTGTTGTTATTGACTTGCTCCCATTTCAAAATAAAAACAAAACAAATCTCTGTTCTCTATCGGCCTATTATCTTTTGAATACTATATTGTGTTTTTATTTTCATTCATTGATCGTCGTCATCACCTTTGTGTGATGCAGCTGAATTTGTCGCACCGCAATCTGCGAGAACTTGACACCGCCATCATTGCAGCCCACGGCGAATGCATCGAATACTTGGACATCAGCCACAATCGAGTATCGCGATTGGAATGGCTTTACCAAATGCCAAACTTACGCTGCTTAATAATGGATGATAACCGTTTGCGCGAAAACCATTTTGAAAAGCTGAAGAAAGTCTCGCTGCCAAAGATCACAACATTAACTTTAAATAAAAATGAGGTGAGTTTGTGAATTTGGAGTTAATTGCACAGTGGTACGATGTTATCGACATATTGTTAATGTTATTATTATTAGTGTCCCTAATGAATAAGGAATTTCATTTATTTCATTCACCTGTATTATGATCCTTTCGACTTTTTTTACCCTCAGCCTTATGGCTAATGAGTGTATATACACTTTGCTAAGGAAAAATGTCACTCATCGAAATATTGGGGTTTAACCATATTTCTATGGACTAAATCTGTTTCAGACAATTTGGAGGTGATTTATAAATGTCCGTCCGTGCTATATATATATATATATATATACACTAAAGAGTAAAAAAGTACTAAATGTGGTACCATTTTTTATTTGGCGAACCGGTGGAGCTAGAACTCTGACATTTGGATTGGGGGTTACTGATGGAGTGTAGGATAGATGTACCAAAGGGTCTTTGGACATTCGAACTATAAGTATACAAAAAATACTAAAATGTACTAAATTTGGTGCAATTTCGTAGAATGTGAATGAAAAGAACTAAAAATATGAAATTTTGAATGCGAATTAGGATCGATATAAGGAGATAGTTTTCAGATGGTAGAATACCTCCTCACAGAAATCTTTTTAATATGGGCCGATGTTTCGAACTAGTCCCCATGAAAAGGTCCCGTTTTTATAGTGGTCTAAACTACGCGATCTTCCATTTTTTTATTTAAAAATAATTTTTGGCTTAAAAAATAAATAAAAATTTAAATTCACTGATTTTAATTATAACTAAACGTAAATTTTTGTTGTGGAAAATAAAGATCCATATAACTTCTTTATATTTGAGAACAACAAATTGTTTGACTCTTGTGCTTAAAAATGTTCAAATTACAGATTTCAATCAGAGGTAAACTAAATTTTAAACATTGCAATTATGTATTCAAAATAATGTTAGATATTTGTTTCACTAATAGGGAAAGCATATATCAAGGCAGCATTGTCATATTTCAAGTATTTTTTAAGATATAGCGGTGGTCTACATTAGACGCAGAGGCCACATTACCCGAAATTCCTCTACTCAATTCGGTACTCTATACTAGATATATTTTCAATTCTATGAATATTCTCAATAGTAACTATTTGCATCTCTATACATTTCGGTGGAAAAGATATGTATTGGAAACCAGTTACATATTATTTTATCCGAAATAAATATCACACATTTGCAACAGAAGACATCTTAACCACTGTGTTCCACTAGAATGCAATGCATTATAAAATGTTTAATAAGAATTCATTTTACAGTTGAGTGATTTGGATTCAACTGCCGAAATGCTTAAACAAATATTTCCAAATTTGGAGTATTTGAGTTTGCATGGAAATCCAATGTGTCCGGACGATTTGTGTCTGCAGCCGTTCAGTGAATTTGTGCCCTACGAATATGCCCATTACAGGTAAATATGAAAATATGACAAAATTATGCAAATATTTGGTATAAAGTAGCACAAGCTTAAGAGCAAAACAGTTACCCTCTGTGTATGGAAAGAAGGAAGAAAATTAATAAATTTACATTTTTTTCTGATTATGAACATATTCTTATACATATTTCATACTATAGAAAAGAAATACATTACTATTGGTGCCTATTTTCCCTGTCTTCAAGGACACACTTTAATGGAAAGTTTTCAAAAAGCAATTTGTTGAAGATAAGGTCCAATTCTATAAGACCCATAAATAAGCTTAAATGTTCCATTTCTTTATGATGAGAAATATTATTAAAAATACTTCTGATTTATTCTATATTCATTCGAGCTGAACGACTGTGAATATTGAAATGAAAAATGGTAATTTCCATTGACCTCGTAACACCGTATCAATTAATTGTAGATCGTATTTATTCATGTTCAGATTTACATAAAGACACTAGCAAACGTGAGAATTATTTAAACATATCTAAATATATTATTTTGAGACCATAATTAAAATTTTAGTACTATTTAGGATCCCAAAAAAATTTCAGGATCCCAGCTCTATCGGTTCACCCAAAATTCAAATTGTGCCAAATTTAATACATATAAGTATGAATTTTCCAAACTAAGTATGAATTTTCCAAACTACCTATATCATACAACCAATGGAAATCTTATTTCCCGATTTCAGGATTCCAGCCCTATCAGTTCAACCAAATACAAATTGTAACATATTTAGTACACATTAGTATCAATTTCCAAAATTTTCTACAAAGCACATCGTGCACCCCAACAGTGATCCTATCTTCAAATTTCAGGATCCCAGCTCTATCGGTTCACCCAAAAATCCAATTTAGTAACCATATGTACGAATTTCTAAAACTACATCCACATCCCAATCCTACTCTCCAAAAGTAACCTTATTTCCAAATCTCAGTGTTCCAGCCCAATCGATAAACCGATCAAAATTGTTCCAATTATAGTACGATTTAGTAGTTACACATAAGTAAAAAATTTCCAAAACTACGTATATATCCCAGTCCTAAATTCCGACATTAATGTTAATTTCAAATTTCATGATTCCAACTTCATCCGTCTCTCTAAATTCAAATTGTTCCACATTTAGTACAGTTTAGTACTTTTCGTATACATGAGTAGACGCTTTCAAAACCATCTCCTAACATCAACCCTACTTCTCAACCTTAATTCGCGTTCCAAATTTCATGTTTATAGCTCAATTCATTCACTTGATATGAAATTGTACTAAATTTAGTACATTTTAGCACTTTTCGGATACTTATAGTTCAAGTGTCCAAAAAAACCCTTTGCTATATCTATTCTACACTCCATCAGTGACCTGGCATCTGTCATCTTTGGACCAAGAGTGACCCACACCCCAAAATTCAATTATTAGCATTGATTTTTGCGGAAATTTTATAATTTTAAACGAGAGAGTTTGAGAAGATGACACTTTACTCTTCACTCACTTACCGGCAAAGTTATAAATTCCCTAAATTATAGCATATTTGAATCAAATATGAAATCCAATCTTAACAATCTTCTTTTATAACTAATTCCACACCAAATCACATATCTCTTTGTAGTAAACATTTTTGCCTAATTGCTAATTTTTGATTTCGATTTTTCAGAGACGTTCTATCAAAAGCCTTGCCCCGCTTGCGATTTTTAGATCATTTTTCATTGGACTCTAAACATCTGTTCAAAGAGAGTCAGTGCAATAAACAGGAAAAATCGCATTCTGGTCATAGTCCACTCGCATCCTTTTCTGGTGATTTGTGGTCAAAAATTAAGAATTTACTATCAGTTCCCAATGACAACAACCGCGCTGAACATAATAAAAATAATCATCGGTTTGTGTCACCCTTACGTAAGTTTGCAACATTTTTGTTTAATTTTGTTATTAACAATTTGGACATATTTCTATTTTAGCACCTGCTTATGATCCGACCTATAGAGGGATACATTCGGAAGGCAATCGCTATATAACAAATTCCGATTTATAAAAACAAGTCGTGGGGCGCCACAGTTTCTATTTTTTTTTTTCTAATTTAATAATCGAATATTTTCAAAGAAAATAAAAAAGTTTAAATATTTTTTGCCTAGTTTTGAAATAAATTTGTATTTAATTCCAAATTTAAAGGAAGAATATTGCCATTGAGCGGAAATTACATGCACCACGGAAATAAATGAAAATTAACTAAAATTAAATTGTTTTTTTTTTAACACAGCAGCGCCATCTAGTAGAATCCAGACATGTCCTATATCACACGCACAAACCATATTTTTTCTCTCCAAATACACAAACGAAATCAACAACCATCCAGATAATAAATAAGATAATGTACATAAACACGCAAACAATATAGAGAAAGCTTCATACTAACACAAGAGTAGCCACATCGTTTGACAAATGTGGGATAAGAAATTACAATTGTTCTATAATAAGTAGACGTAATTAGTTAAAAATTCTATACAACGGATATAAAGACATTTCATTCTAAAACATATATGAATATACTAGCGGGCCCGGCAAACGTTGTCTTGCATAGCATTATTGTTGATGTATAATTCACAAATATAATTCAAGATAGCCCAATATTAAGCTACACTCCACCATTTAAGATAGTGCTCTGAAATTTGCACATACATTGCTACTACTCCTACGATTTGGTATTGAAAATGTTCAATATTAGTTCACTATTTAGGGTATCCCCATATAACGGTAACCTCAATATGAGAAATTGTAACGATTTTATCAACAGAATTGGTTGTAATTTAGCAGAAAGTGTCCGTACCAAATATTATCAATATTGGCATATGTTTCGGAGTACCGCCTATATAATGTTAGCCCTAAACATTCAGTATTTTGAAGATCTTGGGCACGGTTTTCAACAGCATTGCTTTTAATTTAATATAAGGGATAGTCCTTGAGCAGAAAATCTCTCTACTTAAAATTATCAATATTATATCAGTATTTGGCTGTATTTTCATATTTTGGATGATCATTGAGTTGAAAATGTTCCTAACAAAGCTTCCGAAATGCCTCCATATAATGGCACTCCACATTATACGATCCTTTGGGGGTTTGGACACGTTTTTCAACCTAATCAGCTGTAATTGGTTGTTGTATTTGGTAGCATGAATCCTACTAAAATTGTCAATATCAGTTCACTCTTCTGTATTTTGGGGGGTTTAGCCACGTCTTAGAACAAAATTGGCTGTAATTTTATATTTTAGACGATCAGTGAGTACAAAATCTACTTACTTAAATTGATTCAAGTTTCCGGGTAGCACCCATATAATGGTATCCCCTCATTTTATCATGTGGCGTCACATCTTCATACCAACAATTAATTAATCCCCATTCCCATTGTATGTCTAAATATAATAAAATATGTCATTTGGGGATATTGACCGGATTCCTGTGAATTAAAAACAGCATCCCAGAAATTATGGTCTTTAGATTAACGTTTTAGAAATACGTCATAATTATTTCCCGTTCAAGTTTCGGTATGTTGAAGTTATTATTCCCGTTTTCCAACCTGAGTGTGATATGATATACTTCTCAATTATTTGTTGTATTCTCCTAAAAATGTTTTAATACAATGTCAATCCAATTGAAAAAAATATTTAGAAAATTTTCAATAATTGACAAATGTAGGCTTAAAGGAATGAAACGCTACCGATTTTCGCCAAAAATATCTCAAAATTATTGTCTCAAGTATCCAGATAACCCTATAATATTCGGTATTTGGCTGTAATTTTACATTTTGGATGATCATTGAGTAGAAAATGTTCCTAACAAAATTTACCCAAGCTTCCGAAATCCATATAATGGAACTCAACATTATAGAATGCTTTGGGGATTTGGGCACCTTTTTCAACCTCAATTAGTTGTTTTATTTGGTGAGTCCAAAATCTCCTTACAAAGAATTATCAATATTGGTCAAAGTTTGTGGGTTGCACCCACATAATGGTATCCCCCTTAATTTCTCATGTTGTGTAGAATCTTCCTATCAATAATTAATATGTATCCATTCCCATTGTTGTAGTTAAATTAATTAATTCCGGGATATTGGGGGGACACATTTTTGCGACAAATACTACTTAGGTCCGAGTTTTGATATAGCATCTATATAGCATAATACCCCATTTATTATAAAGTATTACAAAGACATTGACCGAATTTCCTAATAGAGTTGACTAT
>NW_026881382.1:0-34785 GCF_032173495.1 Musca vetustissima | reverse complement strand
ATAAATTTAAACCGTCTATATAAAGGTCTAGCATATGCAGAAGATGTTCTGTAGGTCTTCTATAAATACAAGGCCTCTTTTCTACAAAGAAGAACTTCGGTAGGTCTGCTTTATACAGAAATCCTTCTGTATACCTTCTGTAGCTCCAGAAGAGCTCCTGTACATATTCTACATATAGAACACCTCTTGTAAGCCTTCCATATATAGAAGTCATTCAGTAGGTCCTCTATAAACCAAATAGATCATCTATAAATAGTAGACTCACTAGACCTCCAATAGATCTTCTACACATACAGGGCGAACTGTGGGTTATCTATAAATGGAAGACTTACAGAAAATCTCCTGTACGTATTCACGACCCCCAAGAGGTCTTCCACACATAAAACGCCAATTACAGATCTTCTATAGAGGGAAGATATCTTGAAGGACTTACATAGATAGATGTTCTGGAGTAGGCCTTCTATATATGGAAAACCCCTTGCATGCCTCCGCAAAATATACCATAGGAAGCACATGTAGGTATACCACATTCCCGGGTTTGTTTGGGAATGGGACCTTCCTTTTAATTATACGAGGACTACTGCATGTATTTCGGGCCTATGTAATATTAAGGTACCAAAGAGTGGTATTAAAACTCGTGAAGATTCTCCTGCTATAATTTTTCACATTTCTTGGCTTGGAATAATACTGGAAGAGTGTATTGTTTAACTAATAAGGCGATGACCAACTATTCCTTAGCGCTGTGGAAAATGGGGTAATAAATATAAAGGTGATCGATGTTCGCTCATTTAGGAAAGCTATATAGTGTCACCTTGGGGTAGTTCTTCCACCAGCATACATCCCATATTGCATGAACATCTGGCCGGAAAAATTGCTCTCACGGTGTTCCAAAACGGAAGGCTAGCATCGGTTGGTGCAAATGTGATAAATTACGGACCCACGTTTATATAAACTCGCATTTAACGAGTCTGGAGTCTAAGCTTATGATTAGAGTGTATACCCAATATTTGGGTAAATACTCAAAATGGAATACCTTTATATGGGACTACCAGAAAACGTGGTCCTACGGGCACATTTTTGCATGGAGATTACATTGTGTTCTGCGTTCTATGACGTAGCATACCGACGTGGCGTTTATATTTCCAAACAATGTTGCTGCCGTTGATGATTGTTGCTTGCTTGCATTGTCTTTTGCTACTGCATTTTGTCGCTTATCTACTTTTCCCATTCGGTGAACAATGATGTTCTAATGCCAGTTATTTTATGTCATACTTAATATTTAAAGAAAAGAAAAAAAACGACGTAAAAACAACTACAACTGTAAAAATATAAATTTTCCTAGCAAAGAGACAAGAAAAAGTGCAGATACAAAACAAAAACATACTACAGCATATTAGCAATGCTAAACCGGCAACTGTCAACATCGCTGTTGGTAAATAATAATAATAGCGAGAAAAAGAAGCACACATCTAAACAAATACGTAACGTAAGAGTGAATGTTTATTTCGTAACAGCAGAACGCATCATATCCCATATGTCACGTCATAGACAACTTTTTCTCAAGAGTAAGTGTATATGTGTATCGGCCGATGGATGTATGGTGGAATGAATGGTGTAACAGCGATTGTCATCATCATCATCATCATCAGTGGCAAACAGCGGCATTCACGACCATCATCAACTTGTTTTTATTGTTTAAATAGAAAGCAGTAATAGCAAGGGGAAAAATCGGTTGGCTCACAGGAACTAGAACATGAATAACAAGTAATGCATGAGCTTGTTTGGCTTTTTTGTTAAGAAAATATATTAGGGTGAGCCGGAAAAATATATAATATAGTTTCTGTGTAAAATAATTGAAAAAATCAGGGCCTCTTATGGGTCCTTGAAAAAATATTCTTTAATAAATTCACGGCTGTTATGGGTCCTGGAAAATTTTTTCTTTTAAAAATCCACGGTCTTGGAAAAATTTTCCTTTAAAAAATACACGCCTGTTATGTGTCCTGGAAAAATTTTTCTTTAAAAAATCCACGGCTGTTATGGGTCCTGGAAAAAATTTTCTTTAAAAAATCCACGGCTGTTATGGGTCCTGGAAAATGTTTCCTTTAAAAAATCCACGCCTGTTATGGGTCCTGGAAAATTTTTCTTAAAAAAATCCACGCCTGTTATGGGTCCTGGAAAAAAAATTCTTTAAAAAATCTACACCTGTTATGGGCTCTGGATATTTTTTAAATCCACGCCTGTTATGGGTCCTGGAATGATTTTTCTTTAAAAAATCCACAACTGTTATGGGTCCTGGAAATTTTTTTCTTTAAAAAATCCACAAATGTTATGGGTCCTGGAAATTTTTTTCTTTAAAAAATCCACGCCTGTAATGGGTCCTGGAAAATTTTTTCTTTAAAAAATTCCACGCCTCTTATGGGTCCTGGAATTTTTTTCTTTAAAAAATCCACGCCTGTAATGGGTCCTGGAAAATTTTTTCTTTAAAAAATTCCACGCCTCTTATGGGTCCTGGAAAATTTTTTCTTTAAAAAATTCCACGCCTCTTATGGGTCCTGGAAAATTTTTTCTTTAAAAAATTCCACGCCTCTTATGGGTCCTGGAATTTTTTTTTTTTAAATCCACGCCTGTTATGAGTCCTGGAAATTTTTTTCTTTAAAAAATTCCACGCCTGTTATGGGTCCTGGAAAAATTTTTATTTAAAAAATTCCATGCCTGTTATGGGTCCTGGAAATTTTTTCCTTTAAAAAATCCACGCCTGTTATGGGTCCTGGAAAATTTTTCTTTAAAGAATCCACGCCTGTTATGGGTCCTGGAAAATTTTTTCTTCAAAAAATCCACGCCTGTTATGGGTCCTGGAAATTTTTTCCTTTAAATACTCCACGCCTGTTATGGGTCCTGGAAAAAATTTCCTTTAAAAATTCACGGCTGTTATGGGTCCTGGAAAATTTTTCCTTTAAAAAATCCACGGCTGTTATGGGTCCTGAATATTTTTTTCTGTAAAAAATCCACGCCTTTTATAGGTCCTGGAAAATTTTTCCTTTAAAAAATCCGCGCCTGTTATGGGTCCTGGAAAATTTTTCCTTTAAAAAATTCACGCCTGTTATGGGTCCTGGAAAATTTTTTCTTTAAATTTAAATAAACATTCTTTAAAAATTCAAGTCTGTTCTGGGGCCTGGAAAAGGTGTTCTTTCAAAAATCCACGCCTCTTGTAGGCCTTAAAAATATTTTCTATACGAAAACCAATCCCATTATGGTCCTTGAAAAATTATTCTTTAAACCACTGAGCGGAGCAGTATAGTCGGACGGGGCCGACCATACGATACCCTACACAACTACCACGGAACTCAAATTTTTTGCGGATGTTTATTCCGAGCCTGGGCAATATTTCGTGATATTTTCCCCCTCTTACCCGATTAGAGGTAAACTGCACCTCACAGTGATATATTTTCCGAATATTTCGAGTATTCAGTACAGCTATTGTCCAGATTCCAGATTCCTTCGGCTTTCATTTGTGGTCTATAGATCGACTCGAAAATAACACAAAAAATTAAGTTTTCGGTCCACTTCATTCCAAAATTATTATCTGATCATCACCGAAAATTATAGGCGTTGTCCGTGACCATAACTGGAAGCTCATGGAACATTTCAAAGCGATCAGCGCTATATTTCCGCCCTCCAGTATGGTAATGGGTTACTAAATAATATACGTATACGGAGATACCTGTAAATATTTGGGTGTAACTCCCACATCCGAACACATACAACAATATAATTGGTATTAATTTAAAGGTCAACCACTCCTCTTGGATATAAAATCAACTTCTCGGGTCTATGTCCATCAGGAACAAATATATACGCTATAGAATACAAATTTTGTCATTTTTCACACAAAAGTCAGGGTCCATTTGACCCGCTAAATATTGACCGATCTTTATCAAAACATGCATGCTTATTCTTTGTCCCGATCCCCTTCTCCATGCAAAATTTCAAGATGTTCGAGCCATTATTGCGGCCTCTGGAGCGACCAGAAAAACCGACAAAAATTTAGTATTTGGTCCATTTCATCCCCTAAATATTAACCGATCTTTCCCAAAAACAATAGGGGTCTTCATTGGCCAGAACCCATCCTACATGCAAAATTTCGTGAAGATTGGTCCATAACTGTGGCCTGTATCGTGTTTACAAATTATAATGGACAGACGGACGGACGGACACACATGTCTAGATCGACTCAGCTAGTCGAGATATGACGATCGATATACTTAAAGGTGGGTCTAGGACCAATATTTCGCGGCGTTACAAACTTTTGGGGCTGCACAAAGCTATAATACCCTGACAACATAGTTGTGTAGGGTATAAAAAATCCACTCTTGTTATGGGCCTTTAAAAAATATTTGCTTTAAAAAATCTTCGCTCCTTTAGGCCTTGAAAAAATATTCTTTCAAAAATCAATGCCCGTTAAAGACTTTGAAAAATACACTTTAAAAAAATCTACGCCCCTGTTGTGGGTCTAGATAAAATGTTCCAATTTACACCATAACCTGGTGTCTTGTTTGACAGGAATTAAAAAAAAATAACTGTTTTTACAACAACAACCATGATGTGATATTCCACATCAATTGACCTAACCTGATAATAAATCCATTGTTGTTGTTTATACTATTCCTTTAAATCTGCCCCAATTTATTTTGTTCACGCAAGCAACAACAACAACTGCAATTTCAACAAGAACACAGTTGTTCGTTGCATCATCTGCAACAAATCTGCAAAAGAGATCCATAACAACAAAAACCAACAACAACCAGTCTTTGGCTGGAAGCTAGTTGAAAATGCTTTGGTTGGACAATTTTAATGAATGATGTGGTTTGGGTTTTGTGAAAATTTTCAAGTGGTAGAATGGCGTTGGGATACACAGCATGACTGGTCAAGATTAAGCATGTGAAATATTTGGAATTAACACAAATGTCGGGCGAAAACCCGAAAAGTGTAGGAGGCAAACGTCAAGTGCAAGTGTGTGTGTACTTTCAAATTCCAAGCGTGGTCAGATCAAGTGCATCGTTGGCACTTGTTTTTCACAAGAACCCAACAAAACAGTATACACTGACCACACACCAACACATTTGAAATATAGCTGCATCTCTAGTAGAGGTTCTCTACAACTTTCTAAAATAGATTTATGTCAGATTTGTGAGTGGTGTTGCTTCTGGGAAAATTATTTGATTTTATAAGGTAACCAATATTAATGCGAATAAAAATGAATAACTTAAGATTGGATAATATTTTTTTAAACAGACCTGTTGAAGTTTTTCGCATGTTTTATTTTTTGGCCGCATTATTGCGTGTTTTAAATAATTAATTTTTGAAGTTATTTTTTTCGTGATATTCTGATTTAAATCTAAATCTAAAATCAGGAAAAATTAGAGCCATTATTTTTCAGTTGAAATAATTCTGAGGCTCGTGGAAGTTTCTTTCAATATTTATAGATTTTCAAATAAATATACAATAAATTGATATTATGATTAATCGATGAGAAATTTGAGAACATGTTCGGTTGTGGTTTTCTAATACAATATTTTAAAGTCTACTTTAAAAAAAATTCAGTATTCAAATGACTCTTGAATAATTGATGATATATGTTTGAGATTTATTTTAGAGGCCTCAATATTAATTGCAGTTTAAAAAGCTGTTAACATGAAAAAAATCGCCTACCATTTAAGATTGCCCCCCAGAGAGGTACATATGAAGTCATCTAAGCCCATGAATGATTAATGAATATTCGCAAATTTTAAAATGTTTGGTAATAAAAAAATTTTAGTCGTTGAATCCTCCTCAATATATACTGAGTTTCATGACTGTTTTAAAATTCAACACAGTTGTGAATTAAAATTGCGGGAGTAATATCGGTATTTAGATCGTCCATGTCGAACTTTATATAACATACACTATGTTGAAAATTCGATTGAAAAATTTTATTAAAATCGTTAATCGTTAATATGGTTATTGTTATATGGGAATTGCATTTTAACAAATTTCGGAAGTTTGCGTGAATAAAGTGGACGAACTGGCATTAGCATATCCGCCCCTCAGTGCACGATTAACACCCTAAAACGAACCGGTGAGTCCCCATATGCGAATTAATCAGATTAATGGATTCCGTAATAAAATAAACAAGAAATACATTGTTTGATCTGGTCCGCCTTGATGTGCGCATTCAAAACACCAATACATTGATGACATTTTCTGCCAGGTGGTATTTTCATGTTCTGGGAAATTAGGCCTTCAACATATAGACAACATGAACATATATTGGTAATTTTCGAAGAAACTATGAACACGTAATACCTAATTACATTCACTTCGTTTGGGGTTAGATACAGTTTATGGTCAGCACATGGATCAGTATATTTGTGCATATGTTTGTAACAGGCAAAAGGGATCGAGATAGTCCCATAGTTCTTTTTGAAAATATTCATATAATCACTTTCTGAGTCGATTTAAGAATGTCCGTCCGAACAAAGTACAGGTCGCATTTATGATCCGATTTGGATGAAATTTGGCATAGGTCACTTATTTGCCCCAAGGACGAACTCTATTGAAATTGGAGAAAATTGGTTCAGATTTAGATTTTGCTCCCAAGTTTCCTTGAAATCGTTTCAGATCTAGATATAGCTCGCATATATAGTTTCGTCTGATTTTATGTAAATGGAGCACCATACTGACTTTATTTCTCCGATTGAGACAAAATTTTGCACACAGTACTGAGTTAGGTCCAGATTGATGTATGCGAAGTTTTGTTGAAATCGGTTCAGACTTAGATATAACTCCCATATATAGTTTCGTCCGATTTGATGTAAATGGTGCACCAAACTCCCAATATTGGTCCGATTGAGACAAAATTTTGCAAAGAGTACTGAATTAGGTCTAAAGTGATGTATGGAATCGGTTCAGATTTAGTTATAGCTCTCATATATAGTTTCATCCGATTTCACGGTGCACCTGCCAATATTTCTCCGATTGATACAGAATTTTGCACAGGGCACTGAATTAGGTCCAGATTGATGTGTGCGAAGTTTTGTAGAAATCGAGTTAGATTTAGATATAGCTCCCATATATAGTTTCGCCCGATATTATGTAAGTGGAGCACCAAAAAGTCAATGTTCTCAGATTGAGATAAAATTTTTCATACCGTATTGAGGTTACTACAAGTTGATATCCGTGAAGTTTTGTAGTAGTATGTTTGTTCTATATTTACGAAATTTAGCAGCGGGTATGAAATTTAGTCTAGAATGATTTTTGTTAAGTTTGAAATCGGTTCAGATTTGAATATAGACCACATATATACTTTAGACAAATTTTATATAAATGGTTCACCATAGATCCTGTTCTATTTGCATGATATTTTGTTGATGTAATTTGATGTAGGTGTAGCTCTCTAATATATTTTTGTCTCTTCTATGTCTGTTCTTACATGAAATATTGCAAATCGTATTGGTTTATAGACGTTCCATGTTCAGATATAGCATTCACATTTCCATAATTCCAATATGTTCATCCGATTTCTTCAAAATGATATACCAAATAACTAAAATGTATCCGCTTAGGATGAATTAGAGCACAACGTACCAAATCGAACAAATAGTAACATATATTGGATTTTGTGCCGAGCTAAAATTTGGATAACGCACTGTGTTGCTCAAATACGTCCATTTATATATAAATCTATGAAATATTTTGCTCGATGATTGACATTCAATTTTTCATAAATTTCAGATCGGTATGTGTATGGGTTGTTTTGATTTAGTTCAATTATCTATGCACTTCACACAGCTAATTTCATCCGATTCCATTTCAATTGTCCTCCAAAACACTATGTATATTCTATCTTAATATTCTATTTATGCTATTGTACATATGAGCACCTCTTGTATGTACCCATAGTGGTGAAGGGTATCATATAGTCGGTCCCGTCCGACTTTTGAGCTTTCCTTACTGGTTTGATTGGAATACGTGACTGGAATCAACAAAATACCTAAAATAGCTCGGGGCTATTAAAAAACTAGGACATTGATAGCTTTCTTGGAAGAGGTATTTATACTCTGAATATACGCGGTTTTGTCTCTAAAAAACATAAAATTGGTAAGGAACATGAACATGATTTAAGCATGTTTATCGAAGGAATGCCAAATTACAACACCTTCGGCTAGAAATATCTAAAATAAGGCTTGACTTTTTATTATGGTGGGTGCATTCACAAATTTCTGCAAAACATATTATTTTTAATTTTTTTCCTCTAAAACGCCAAATAGCCTACCAATTGCCCTATCGTTGGACAAATGAGACTAACGCTAAACTACATAAATTAGGACACAAACTTTATATGGGAACCATACTCAAACATGGACCAACATAGACAATACAATGATGTGTTTTCCTTCTAATAGTATAGAATGTATCCTTAAAGAAGCAGAAGTAGCAATTGCACACCTTTCGGGAGATATTGGCAAACATAGAACGGGATCCAAATGAGGGGGCTATGTTTCCAAATTTCTGCGAACAGACATGTTTTACTCTCAAACGTCCGAATTTCCATCAAACTAAATTAAATTTTTGAGGAACAGTAATAAATATAGAATATAGAATTGTAGAAATAACATGGTTCTGACCATTTGGTTTTTGACCACAAAATGTCAGCAATTAACCATTCTGTGATATAATAACATTCTCATTGTGAACATTTCTATGTCACAATTCAAAAAAAAACTGAAACCCAAACATCATGACAACTTATTATTCATAACCTTATTTTGAACAATAAAACCCTCTGAGAAACATGACCAACGACCATTTGAAATGATATCCTCAACCATCCCATAAATCTGTCGATAAGATCTCTTAGCATAGCTACTTAAAGACAAACACAAAAAAAAATAATAATAATGGAACTTCCATTTTAATTTAACTGCAAGGCCATTATGACACAATTGTTTACAAAAAAAAAATAGACCGCAAATTTAAGAATCAGCTTAACGCACCCAGCAATGTGGAAATCTCCATCACGGAGCCAAAAATGACACAGCTTCATCAACATTTTGATGTAGAAGAAAACTACAAACCAACCAACCACCCACCAACAACAAATGGCACAATTAAACCTAAATACAAGCAGACAAATGAATTTCAGTGGGTCCGTTTCAAAAAGCAAACAAACCAAAATCACCACAAAAGCAAATGAAACAAAAATCCAAAATTATGGCAAAAATTTATCATTTTTAATGTTATGATTCGCTATTTGTTTTTTTTGAGTTTTTTTTCTTCTTATTGTTGTTGGAAATTTAACCACAAAAATATATTTGTGGTTGAAAGCGAACAAAAAGTTTTTTTCTGTCTCAGCCCAGTGCTCCAAATCTTGGGGAAATCAACAAATTAAGCATTCTCAGGTAGAGCCACAGAGAATGAGTTCGAAAAGTGTAACAACATTATGACCGTGTCATAAGAGAACCAAAAAAAAAGTTAATACTTTGCAACAAATGGTATAAGGCTAAAGGAGTTGTTTTTTGCACTGTTGTTTCGGTCTATCAAGAAGTTGGTGTCATTGTTAGCCATCAAAAGTAGAGCAACAACTCATTGCTCTTGTTTACAAACAACTGCTCAGAAAATAATTTATAAGTCAAACTGTGACTATTAAATATGTTCGCATCACAAGGGGACTTTTATTTAGATATCCCCGAATGGGGATAAATTCACCGTATCACATTGAAATGCTCACCGGAGTCCCCATAAAGTATATATACAGTGTGTCAAGAATCAGTTTACACATTACATAAATAACATATATATAATATATATATATATATATTTGTCCGATTTTATGTAAATCTTGTACCTATATATCTTTCGATTTTCACGAAATTTGGCACAGCGTACTGAACTAAATCTGGAAAATTGTGTTAAGTTTTGTGAAAATCGGTTCAGATTTATATATAGCTCCCATATGTAGTCTCATCCGACATAATGCAAAAAGTCTCTATATGTCTTCCGATATGCACGAAATTTGGCATAGCGTACTGAATTGAGTCTAGAATGATGAGTGCTAAGTTTCGTGAAAATCGGTTCAGATTTACATGTAGCTCTCATGTATATATTCGTCCGATTTTATGTAAATGGTGTACCAAAGTTCCTACATGTCTTTCGATATGCATGAAATTTGGCATAGGGTACTGAATGGCGCGTGGAATGATGTGTGCTAAGTTTCGTGAAAATCGGTCCAGATTTAGATATAGCGCCCATATATATTTTCGTCCGATTTAATGTAAATATATCTTTCGATTTGTACGAAACTTGGCAAAGCGTACTAAATTAAGTCTACAATGTTGAATATTATGTTTCGTGAATATCGGTTCAGATTTAGATATAGCTCCCATATATATTGTCGTCCGATTTACCTATATATCCTTCAATTTGAATGAAATTTGGTATAGCGCACTGAATTAAGTCTAGAATGATGTGTGTCAAGTTTCGTGAAATTGGTTCAGATTTAGATGTAGCTCCTACATTTTTCGTCCGATTTAATGTAAACGGCACACCAAAGTCCATATATTTTTCGATTTCGAAATTTGGCATAGCGTACTGAATTGAGTCTTGAATGATGTGTGCTAAGTTTCGTGAAAATCGGTTCAGGTTTAGATGTAGCTCCCATATATATTTTCGTCCGATTTAATGTAAATGGTGCACCAAAGTCTTTACATTTCGCTCGATTTGAACGAAATTTAGCATAGCGTACTGAATTATGTCTAGAATGATGAGTATTAAGTTTCCTGAAAATCGGTCAAGATTTAGATATAGCTCCCACATATATATTCGGCCGATTTTATATAAATGGTGTACCAAAGTCCCTATATGTCTTTCGATATGCACGAAATTTTTCATTGCGTAGATGTAGCTCCCGATTGACTCGATTTTTATACCCTTCACACACTGTGGTACAGGGTATTATGTCTTTGTGCATATGTTTGTAACAGGCAAATAGAATCGATATATGCCTATGGTTCCTTTTGAGAATATGCTTAGAATCACTTTCTGAGTCGATTTACGCATGTCCGTCTGTCCGTTCGTCCATGTATTTTTGTGAACAAAGGACAGGTCGCATTTATGATCCGATTTGGATGAAATTTGGCACAGTTCACTTGTTGGCCCAAGGACGAACCTTACTGAAAGTGGATAAAATGAGTTCAGATTTAGATATAGCACCCATATATAATTTCGTCCGATTTTATGTGAATAATGCACCAAACTCCTAATATTTGTCCGATTGAGACAAAATTTTGCACATAGTGCTGAATTAAATCCAGACTGACGTCTGCGAAGTTTTGTTTAAATCGGTTCAGATTTAGATATATTATAGTTTCGTCCGATTTTAGGTAAATGGTGCACCAAACTGAACAACATTTTGCACAAAGTACTAAAATAGGTCCAGACTGATGTCTGTGAAGTTTTGTTAAAATCGGTTTAGATTTAGATATAGTTTCCATATCCATATTCCATGTCCGATTGTTTGGGAATGATACACCAAACTCCCAATATTTGTGAATGATCTACCAAATTCCCAATATTTGTCCGATTGAGACAAAATTTTGCACAGACTTTTGAATTAGGTTCAGATTGATGTCTGCGAAGTTTTGTTAAAATCGGTTCTGATTTAGATATAGCTCCCATATATAGTTTCGTCCGATTTTTTGTAAATGATGCACCAAACTCCCAATATTTGTCCGATTGAGCAAAATTTTGCATAGCGATTGCAATTGAGGAAAAAATGTTGTGTGAGAAGGTTTGTTGAAATCGGCTCAGATTTTGATATAGGTCTTATATATTTTTTTCGTTCGATTTTATGTAAATGGTGCACCGAAGGGCCTATTTTTCGATTTACACGAAATTTAGCAGAGGGTATTAAATTAAATATAGAGTGATAACGAAAGATAAATGTTTTATGCAACGAGTGCTCAATAAGGTCCGATTTGATAAAAATGGTACACCAAAGAATCCAAGTCTGTCAGTTTGACATACAATTTTTTATTGATTTCAGAATGGGATATGTATGCGATTTTTTCTATTGGTTCAAATATTTATCTAGATAGCTCATTTAATATCGCCTGATTCCATCTCAATTGTCCTCCAAAGATCTCATGTATATTCTATCTACAGGATATTGTAGATATTAACATCTTTGTATGTTCCCATAATGGTAAAGGGTATCATATAGTCGGCCTCGTCCGACTTTTTAACTTTCCATACTAGTTTTTAATTAATGAAGATGCAGATATAGCTTCCATATATCTTTCAAACGGTATCTGAATGAGATTAAATTTTGAACAGTGCTAAAAACCGAATAGCGTTTATCAAGTTTGCTTTAAATCGATTTGTCCCATTGTACGCAAAAAACTCTAAATCTGTCCGAATGAAGTGAAATTTAGCATAGGTTTGCAGAAAGGCATGTGTTGTGGTAGACGTTTTCCAAGAAGCTAAAACACAGACACAAATTTTTTTGACTTGCTTTAATAATTGCAAATAAAGGTATTAAATTAATCACTTATGTTTAAATAATAGAAATGAAACATTATGCCAAAAAATAACAACAAAAATTAAGTTCAATGGTTCTAGTATAAAGGTGAACATGTATCAAATTTTTATTTATTTCATCGGCGAAAGTGATGATTACTATATAACTGGATCAATTTTTTAACTTGACTTCCTTAACCAATGTCTTCGACCTCACTTCTTGATATTTGTATAATCATGAATATAAACACCACAGCTGTCCACTTTACCGAGGCATGATTGTTTATCTGACACCATACTGGGATTGAATAATTGTCACACAATATTTGATTTGATTCTTCACTATATCTGGAAAAGCAACACTCTTAATAAAAAAAATCTCTAAAAGATATGCTCTTTAAACTTACTCAGCTTTTGGAGTATTTCTAAAACATTTTATTATATATTTTGTAAGACAACATTTTTTCTCCATCACGTTTCTTCTTCTTTGGTTTGTTTTTTTTCAAATCTCTCTTTACTTTTTCATTCATAAATACCCACTTCATTCATAACATTAATCGAAGGGGATTTATATTCACCACGATAGTAATGAGAGAGGGTAGATGTCTTGGCTAATATTAAATTACATTATCCCAATAGGATTTACATATATTAATTTTACTCAAATTATAAAAATATTAATAAAATTGCAATTTTCGAATTCTACGAGTTTCATTTGGTAGATTTGGCGTATTTTCTTACATAAATCTGATCTTGCATAAAAATTAATATTAAAACATTTGAGCCTGGCAACATTCATAATTTGACAGATTGTGCATACGATATTGCATAGTTTATTTTGGTATTAATTTTCTTCATTGCAACCAACTTAAGTTTCATACTTCAGAAAACTAAATTAATCGTTCTTTTGGAAAACTACCTCGAAAGGAATCAAACCTTCATCTGTGGAAAAAAAATTAAAATCTTTGAAAATCTTACTCATCAATATTAAACTACAATTGATAATTAGAAATTTGTGCATTAAAAATTGTTATATTGTTCTGCCTATTAATATTAAAGGTAAATAGTGAATCTTTTTGTGAGAAAAGTAAAATACAAGTTTTTAATAGATTCAATAATTTACAGAATCTATCAACGTGGAGTGCTTGTGTAATCCCAAAATCATATTGGTTTTCTTAAAAGCCCATGGTATAACAAGCCTCCCATACGGAATACTACCAAAAAATTACAAATCTGCCATCGAGGTCGTTGGTGATATAATCTTTGAAGATTTAATAAAATTATCCACTCTGAAAGGAATACACCGCCAAGTGTTAGCTAGTAAACGCCTTGACTTACCAATTTGGTCCAATACTTTGCCGCAATTCCAGACCATCGTGAAGGCAGATTAATTGTACATGCATAACCCTAAAATAATTTGGTGTGAATTTGGTAGAAGTCTTTTTCAATTTATTGTGTCGCAATACGTTTGACTAAAATCCAAGGTACAGCATTCCAGACCTCCGTCATAAGGTCTGTGTACAAATGTACATAGCATCGACGGAGTCACATAACCAAAATTTGATACCATATACAACATAACCCAAGAAATTTTTACTATGGATATACATAACCTTTACCACACACAATGATGAACCTATACAGCCCATATCCAACAACAACCCGATAAATTTGATGATACACCACCAATTTTATAATCAATCCATTACCATGTCGTAATGATCACCAATATTCTAAGTATCCATCGCAAATAATATTTGTATACAATCTAATTGATCTAAATATGATGTCAAAATAATTCTGAAAATAACAAATTTATTAGCCCCTATTTTCTTCTGACAATCGAGGGTTAATTTAAATATACTTAAATTTTTTTTTATATATTTCTGAAAAAAATTTATAATAATTTGTATAATATCATACTATGATCAATTAAATTGCATTTTACATTCCATTAAAATTGAATTTATAGACATAAGTCATTTTTTATTATTCAAGCATTAAGAGCTTAAAATATCGCATGCTACAAAATTTACACAAATAAGAGAAATGCATCACATTAAAACAAATCATCGAACGTAACCAGCATCCCGTAGTTGCAGAAGGCCTTCGACAATACTGGAGAGCATGGTAAGTGAGTGCACCTCTCTTATTACATTGTATTTATTATTGAGTGCTTAATATACAAAGAGAATTATAACTGTGCTAATTATATCAGAATTATTACACTCCATTCTCTGTGAATTAACAGAAAAGTCCATAAACTAGTTTGTTATGGTTCTCTTAAATATAATACTCAAGATCAAGCTCTTAATATACAGCTTTCAAGAATAATTATTTGTTAATTTCTCCTGAAATTTATTAACCCATTAAGGGACGAACAAATCATTAGCTTGTACAAGATTTAATTAAAAATATATATTTTTGTATTGAATTTGTTTTATAATTATTTTTAGAAATTTGTTTTCATTTATAGTTAAATACGATTTATATTAACAATGATTTGAATAAACTTTAAAATAATTTCATGATGAATTCGTAAACAAAAATAGGACGTTTTCTTACCAAGATGGGATAACAAAAAAATTATGGAGTGATAAAATGCGGGGTCCATATAATACAATTACATGCCATATGGACATAGGAAGGTGAGGGTTTTGAGGCCATTTCCATTAACACCTGAGAAATGAAATACTTTTATAGCATCGATTGAAACAAACCCATTCATAGCTTCTTAGTAACTTTATTTATTTTTTTAGAGGGGTCATAATTTTTAGATATTATAATATTGATTTTCTGGTCCATTTTTTTTATTATTTTGTTTGTTAATTTTTTATCAGGGAGTCTTTAATAATAACTGTGCTGTAAACATGCGCTGGTTAAATGTGGATAAGAACCCCCCATCCCGACTGCAGCTTCCATTCAATGGCTCCCGCCATCCACACTTTGACCAACGGCTTAGATGTAAAGAAATTTTATAAAAAAAAATACATCCAACGAAAATTTACTTCGTGTACATTACAGTGTATGGATTGATGTTAGTCGGTTCACTTATGGATAAAGACCACATATTTAAAATCGTTCAATTTCCTCGAAGGAACATTGACATGAAATTGTTAGGATACATATGTAGAATATACCCAAGCTGGTGAGGGGTATTATATAGTCGACCCAGCCCTTATTATTTTTTTTTTTCTTTTTTGAAAATAGTTAAATTCTTCAAACATCAAAAAACTTTACCTCTCGACCAGTCTCTAAAGAGCTATGCCTGTCATTATTCTTCTTACGTTGTGGTCATTTTATTGCTGTGGTGTTGTGGCTTCCAAATTTTTTGTTGTTGTCTATGGTTTATTTATGAGATAACTTCTACAAAAACAGTAAAAGAAAAGAATCTTTCTTTCTATTATTCCAAAAATGAAAACAAGCATTACCCTTGCCCCCAATGCGACAGCAACAAACGCTTTGCTGTTGCCCGGCTCATTCCACCGGCTAAGCTGTTAAAACAGGCATTCACTTCGAACATTTTTGGGTGAAATCTTGATTTACGATGTGCTGTTAACTTTAAGAATTACACCGTTAGTGTGGTTGGTATTCCCTGTGTGTGTGTGTCATTCCCCCTTTATTCTTTAGAGGAAGGGAGGAAAACAAAACTTGCAAAAGAAAATAAAGCTAAAGAAAAATATACAACTAACATTTGGCTATCTAACGACCAAGACTCAATAGAAAGAATTTCTTCAGTCCAGTCAAAACAAATGCCCTGCACAGAAATGCCCTGTACTCTCTGGCAGGCATTCTACTAAGTTGATGATGGTGGTTTGTAACATAAACGGACATGCAAAAATGTCTGCCACCACCACCCGATAAAGATCAACAGCTAGTGGATATCTTGGGAAAAGAAGGCAACCAAAACGAAACATTTTCCCATGTTCATTGAATTACTGCCTGTGCGGAGGACAGCGGACATTGGCCCCTGCCTGGCCACAGTGGTATTTGTTTGGCCCTTTACGGTTCATTGGTTTGGGGTTTTTTTTTGGAAGGGATGAGGTGGTGAACCAAGAACACGAAAAAAATGATAAACGATATTAAGTATACGTCTGTTGATTTTCCACTTTGTTAAGAAAAACGAATCGAAGAAAAACCTGCTGCTGATAAGTCAGTGTGATTGTGTTGAAGGAAAACAATTCAATGTTGATAAACATCACATTCATCTTTTCTTCTTTATTCTTGTTGTTGTTGATTTTTTTCTTATGACAAGTTGTCCTTTTCCTTTTGGTGTGGCAGTAAGGGAAACTATTTTTCAGAAATTGAAGGACAGATTTTTATTGTTTTGATAAGCAACAGAAAAGCAGGAAAAATTGTTTTTCATCATGGAAATTGGTAATTGAGTGAAAAAAAAACAAATGTCGTAGAAATGTGTGTACAAACTTTATAATATGTGTGTAAACTTAATATAAATTATTTATATTGATAAATTGATTTTGTTTTATTTTTTTCTTCCAGGTTTATTATAAATGCCAATCTGTCCAAACATTAGCATATAAAAAGGTGAGTTAAAATTTAAATTTATAATACCTAAAAGTGATCGGTTATATGGTTATATGGGGCTATATCATAATAAATTACTGTCAGTTAAATAGCGAAATACCCAAAAACTGAAATCGTGCTGGAAAATTGGTCTAGTTGTGTAGAATCGACCAGTTGAAATTTACCAGTAAGGAAAGACCGAAAGTCTGATGGGGCCGACTATATGATACCCTTCACCACTTTGGGTACATGCAAGAGATGCTCATATGTCCAATATCCTCTAGATAGAATAGACATAGTATATTTGGAGGACCATTGAAATGGAATCGGACGAAATTAACTGTGTGAAGTACATAGATATTCGAACTAAATTAAAACAACCCATACACATACCAACCTGTAGTAACTTCCATACGGTATGCAAATTTGTGGCTCCATCAGAAAACATTGGCTGTATGGTGCTCCATTTACATAAAATCGGATGAAACTATATCGATACCGATTCCAACAATACTTCGCATATTGGACCTAATTCTGTACGCTGTTCAAAATTTTGTCTCAATCAGACAAATATTGGGAAAAAAAACTTCACGGACGTCAAACTAAAGTAATGTAGTAACTGTAATGAACTAACTTCAATACGCTATGCAAAAATGTCTCAATAAGACAAACATTGACAGTATGTTGCACCATTAATATAAAATCAAACTAAACTATATATGGGAGCTATATCCAAATCTGAACCGATTCCAACAAAACTTGGCATACATCAATCTGGACCTAATTCAGTAAAAAAATTTGTCTCAATCGGACTAATATTGGGAGTTTGGTGCACTATTACATAAAATCGGTGCACTATTTACATAAAATGGGAACCGAATTTCTCCAATTTCAATAGGATTCCTTGGGCCAAATAAGTGACCTGTGCCAAATTTCATCCAAATCGGATCATAAATGCGACCTATACCTTGTTCACAAAAATAGAAGGTATCAATACGTAAGGCCTATATGTGATCAAGGGTCGATATTGATAAATTGAAACCTCCTGTCTTAAAATTGATATTGTACTAAAATATGGAACAATATACACACGTTTTGGCAGAAATATTGGCAACCTAATGAGATTAGGTTTCAAAACGTCCACAAAATCTCAAAAACGGGTTAAAAAATTAAATTTGGGTTCTCAAACTTTAAAAGTAAGGCCTGGTAACTAAAAACGTGTAACCCAAATCCGTTCCAAATTTAATTACGTTATTCTATACGTATATAGTATGAACTGGGATACATGCAATCGGTCAAGATCATCCTTATTTTCAAACTTCATGTGTTAAATTTCATATGTCCGCCATTTTGTTAATTTGTATGCGATGATAATAATCCCCGTTCATACCAGAGCCAGGCATGTTCTCTTGCGATTGCCAATGGAAATTTTGGAACCGGACGTTCATGTGATCGGAAAACATGTCCGCCTTTGAAAAGAATGACTTTTCGTTAATTACAACCAGTAAGGAAAGTAGTAAAGTCGGACGGCGCCGACTATATGATATCCTTCACCACTTCAGATATATTCATCAGATGAAGGACCATTTTTGAAGGAACATTATCATGAAAATAAAAATGTCATTCTGCAACCTATACTAAATTTTGGACAGATATAGAGTTGCTTCTTACAATGGAACAATATTATGTAAATAAATTTAAAGCAAAATATCGAAATCTAAACCGATTTCATCGAAACTTGTCACATGTTAGGTTACACTTATTTCAATATGTTTTGCGCATTCGGCCACATTTTGAGTTCTTCATTTACTTATAAATCCAAATTTCGTGCAAATCGAAGGATATATAGGGACTTTGGTGCACCATTTTCATAAAATCGGACGAAAATATATTTGAGAGCTATATGTAAATCTGAACGAAATTGAACACACATCTTTCTATACTTAATTCAGTACGCTATGCCAAAATTCTTGCAAATCTAATGATTTTCAGGGTCTGTGGTGAACAATTCAATTAAAATCGGACGAAACTATATATGGGAGCTATATCTCAATCTGAACCGATTTTGCCGAAACACACATCATTCTATACCTAATTCAGAGCGCTATACCAAAATTCGTGCAAATCAAACGATTTGCAGAGACTTTGGTGCACCATTTACCTTAAATCGGACGAAATTATATATGGGAGCTATATCTAAATCTGAACCGATTTTCTCCAATTTCGATAGGGTTCGTCCTTGGGCCAAACCAGTGGGCTGTGCCAAATTTCATCCAATTCGGATCATAAATGCGACCTGAACTTTGCTCACAAAAATACATGGACGAACGGACGGACGGACAGACGGACATGCATAAATTGACTCAGGATGTGATTCTATGCATATTCTCAAAAGAAACCATGGGTCCATCTTGATTCCTTTTGCCTGTTACAAACATACGCACAAGGACAGAATACCCTGGTGAAGGGTATAAAAAAGGCTACAACAACAAAATTATGTAATTTCATTTTCTTATCCTATAAGTCTTCATGTGCTTATATACCAAGCTGAAAGTCTTCAATGTTATGCACGACCATTAGGCGTAGTGAAACTTCGGTAAGCGGTTCTTCTCTAAAAAGTCTCAGACGGGAGTCATCTATATAACAAAGCTACCAGGGGGAATTTATTCTTCTGTTCCGTATTAGAGTTTCACATGATATGATTACTCTTGTTTCTGGTATTTGGTCTGACTCAAAGGACTTCTTAAGTTTCCAATTGTAGCCTTTTCTATATTTGTGTACGGATCCGTCCATTTATGCATAGCTTTGCAGTTACGGGTCATTTGTATTATCTTTTGATTGAATCCGTCCGTATGCTCTATGAGATTTTGTTAATTTCTTTTGGGAGATGGGTTCTTCAGACTGTCTTGTCCGTATTCACAATAAGTCCCCCCGATGTTTAACGCTGTTCATAAAGACTGCATAGTAAATTAAATTCCCCCTTATAATTTGTCTGTCTCAGTCACTGATTGCCTGGTCAAGTAGACAATAAAGGCTAAGGATTGGATAAGCGTTTCGGTGCCGACATTGTTAAAAGATGTCTCGATGTATTTGCATAAAACTTAAAAATACAATTTCTTTTTGAGGGTTGGAGCAGTTTCTACTGACCTTCCCTTTATATACACCGAGAGAGAGTTTTAATTGGATTACATCAATTAATTACCCCCAAGGAACGTTATTCTTCGGAGTCGGACATATTCTTTTCAGTTCCCTCACTTTTGTTGCTGGGTTTTCCACCATCGCTACTTTTTATAAGTTTCCCCTCTCCAGTATCCAGTCCAGTCCTTGACTAATATTGAAGTAGGCAGTTTTGGACTCTTAGTCCGCCGTACCCATAGTCTTGGCCAGACTTGCCATTAAATACCTGTATATGCCTGCACAAGGACATGTTCTGGCGACAATGCTTGCTTCATTATTTCGCAGGGCTTCTGTGCTCTTTGATGAAACAAATTCTAACATTAGATAATCTCCATTGATTTCACAGCTTTCCAGATCAATGGGTTCCTCTCTTTGCAACTGGTGCTCCATGATCTTTTTATTGACCTCATCCATCTATCACGGCTTAGCCGATCTCGTCTCTATAGCGCCTCTATTTAACCTTCGCATAAGTGGAGCCTTCTTACCAATTGCTGCTACCGTATTTCTTTTTTACATAATATTCGGTTAGTGTTTTTGGGATTCCCGTTGTGTACGGAAGATTCCGATGTTGGGAATATAAGAGTCAAGTTCGCCGCCACAATTCGATGGATTCTCGTGATTATATTCCTTAATTTCAGGTAGACTCTGCCTTCTCTTTATATCAACAGACTGAAAGCTCTTTATCTAATTTGCGGGTCTGGCATTCGTCTGCTCATCCGGATACCTAATCTTATTTGTCGAGGAAATATGGAAATGGTCATGCTTATTTTTCTGGGCATCAGATTGCTTTTTGTCCCTTTTTCTCCGGCTTCATTCTTTTTGTATACTTTGCGATATCCTTGTTCACCTCCACCATTTTATGGCTTCTTACATCCTCCGGCATTCTAAGACGGTTATGTTTGTGTTACCCTCGTATTTAGATTGAGAATATGAGTTTCTGAAGAGAAGCTCATGTTTATCCTTTTGAGCTTCAGTTCGCTGGCAACACTTATTTTTCCGATTCATCCCGGCTTCGTTTTTATTCTCACTACTACTGCCTCTTTGTAGTTGTGAGCACTTCCTCTACCATATTTTCTCTTCGCTCCTTAGGCATTCTAAGACAGGGTCTCTCGTGTTTAGAATCGGAATTTGAACATCCGCCTGTTTGGATCGATATTGTTCATCCTCTGTGGTTCTTAAATTGATTGTAAAATATTTGTGTGATCAGGGACCTTCCCTTATCCGACAACAGCGGATGCGACCGGTAGGATGCTGTCATTTACTTGGGAGTTCATTCGACTGCATGTCAGTGATGGGTAGTGGGGGCTGACATTTATCTCTGCAAAAAGCGATCGATGTAATATAAAGCAACTTCGGTATTTTGAAATAACTTTCCAAACAACTTTTTTCGATATACATCCTTGTCTATAATTTTGTATTCCGGGTTCTTGGCACATAATTATTTCAGAGCCCTAAATAACCTACTAAAATAAAATTTTGAAAGACATTTTGAATTCACACAATATGTTGGAGGGTGCAAAAATATCGTTCCGGCCTAACTAAACAACATTTTTACTATTTTTCTCATCATTTACGTTTACCTTTGAAAGTTCTATTCGCTATTTTGGCATATCTGGACACTTGTAATCAACGAATGCATTCATTGGATGAAATGTAATTTTTCGCCCCGTTGTTTTTGTTTTGTTGTTTTTTCTGTTTTTGTATTATTCTCTTCATTTGTTGTTGTTGCCGTTGTTTTGTTAACTTCCATTTTATGCTGGATAAGTGGACAAAACCAAAGGCTTCAAACCAACACCACACCATTGTAGGTCTCCATACCGCAAATGAATGTCTGTGGTGTTAGGTGATGGTCTAATGTTGGTCAATGTGGTCAGTATTGTCTGTTTTGTTTGTTATTGTATTTTGTTGTTGTTTTTTTATTCATCTTCTTTCTTTCAAACTATTTTTTTAGATTTGTGGTTTCGATGCATGTATTTGCATTTAAGTTGCCTACCACTGATGTTGGACAGCTTATATTTGGTTGGTTGGCTGGCTGGATAGCTAGTTGGTTGTTTGTTATAACCTATTGTGTGTCCATAGCGGAGAATTCATTGACACAATTGTTGGAAATTTCATGATTATAGCGTTAATGCAAATGGACTTTATTATTATTGGTGGTGGTGTTGTTGTTATTGCTATTATTATTGTATTTAACTCTCGTGGTGCATGCAATCATTGCAGCTTTATTTCATCTCCGATTTTTTCTTTAACATTGCAAAGAAGACGACAGAAAGAAAATCCTAAGATTTCTATCTTAAACTAAACATTCAAGTTAAACCATTTGACTTTTTGACTAGGGGACTGTGACATCAATGCCAAGATTATGGCTAATCTCTAATGAACGACAATGACCGCATGTTCAGCTTGGTAGGTGTGTCGCTGCAGTATTTGTTTTCTTCTCTGAATCGTTTTTATGCTGTAATTATGGTAGACATTGATTACCTTTTATGGTCGGGGAGTTTTAATTTGTTAGTTGCTAACGGCTATGCTAATCTTTAGGTGAATATTTTAACAAATTTGTAAACGGTTAAAAAATAGCAGAAAAACAACATCTTTCGGGTGGTAATCGGTGTAAAGTGCTTGTTGTTGTTTATTGTTATTGAGAAGCTGTAAATGTTAACGCTTAGGTATTACTAAAATGTCAGGGTCAAAGACTAGTCATTATGAAACCTGTTATGAAAAATGTTAAGTCGAGCGGACTGTCTACACGATACCCTAAACCGTTATAGGCATATACCAGATTTTGAAGAAATTTAACACATTTTTATACCCTCCACTATAGTATGGAGGGTATATTATGTTTGTTTTTCCTGTTTGTAACTCATCGAAATAGTCATTTACGACCCTATGAAGTATACACATGCTTGATCATCGTAAAATTCTATGACGGTTTAAACATGTCGGTCTGCCTGCTGTAACCACTCTAGACATTTTGGGGAACCCATTTTTCAACCGAATTTACTGTAATTTGACACTTTGCATTCTTATTGGGTACCAAATCTCTCCACTTAAAATTATAACTATAGGTCCACTTTTTTCGGCAGCATCCATATAACGGTATTTCGGAGGTTTTCAGAGCGTTTTTACTTTCGGTTCTTCTTGTGTACTAAATATCTCCGCTAAAAATGCAGAACGTCAGTTTCGAGAATGAAATATATTGGTTCGGCTAGGCCTAGCTCACATATCAGTATGCCTATGGTGGAAGATATTCAAAGTTCGGCCTGGCCAAACTTAACGCATTTTCCCTTATTCCTTGTTGGTTGTAACGGTTGTTGTTGAAGCAGCTTTTACTGCTGTGTATATTGCCCCTTAATCTTACTCTGCTTCTAACTCACTTACATAAGATTTCCAAGCGCGTCGGTCTTGTGCGCTTCTCATCCAATTTGAAAGAGCATGTTCCGAGATGTTGTCTTCCACTTGATCTTTCCATCGGATTCGTAGTCTTACCCTTCTGCGAAAACCATCACGTTGCTCGCGTCTATATGCCTTTTGAGCGGGAGAATCGTCATCTATTCTCACAACATGACCTAGACAACGTAGTCGCTGCATCTCAACTATGTCGATGCCCGAGAATAGATGGTCCATGGTACATTCGAGACGATATTCACCAACTCTGAATATCATCCCTCTTTCATCTCAATTGTGGACATTGACATCCCGCGGTGTCACCTGGGTTAGCAACTTTCATCATCCGTTGAAAGAGTAAGCTGATATGTGCCTCGAGTTCACTCATAAGAACTATAAACAAGTGAAAAAGCGTTAAGTTCGGCCGTGCCGAACTTTGAATACCCTCCACCATAGGTATACTGACTGGTATTTGAAATAAAAAAGTGGACCGATATTTATAATTTTTAGTAGAGATATTTGGTACAATATGAACCCAATGTACCAAGTTTCAGCGAATTCGATTGAAAAGCGCGCTCAAGAACCCCAATATACCGAAAATTGGGGGTACCCAATATATGGGGGATATCCGAAAAAATTGACCTATATTTATAATTTTTTGTGGAGATTTGGTACCTACTAAGAACTCAAAATACTAAATTACAGCCTATTCGGTGGAAAAATACGATAAAAACCCCGAAAATACTTAAAATTAGGAAGTACCGTTATATGGGGCCTACCAGAAAAAGTGGATCTATATTTATCATTTTTTGTGGATACATTTACTACCCAATAAGAACCCAATGTACCAAATTTCAGCGAATATCTCGATGAGTTACAAACGGACTGACAAAATGAATATACCCTCCATAATATGGTGGAGGGTATAAAAATGGGTTCTGGCGTCGGGTTAGTTGCCCACACTCGCAAACCCCCTTCCTACTATGCTCTGCTTTTAAATCAAAAAGGATGGAGTAGGTCCATAACGAGTTGAGGCACATACATTACCCACATCTCAATTGTGTCAAGACCACTCTGGTTTGTCTCGGTAGCGGTTGCTATCGGTTTCGTTTGTTCCATGCGTATTATATCCAGCCAGTACTCTCGAACTGTTTCATCAACTATATCAATGGGAATACAACTTAATTCTGCGTGATAGGCCTGTTGATGTAGAGGATGCCTTCTGTATCTCTGAACTTCTCTTTTCAGATAATGAATATCCTTTTCGACATGCCTGAGCGTTAGATGTCTATCCATAATATAGTGAAAAAGGCTGTTATCAGTATAAGATGTGTCCATAATGAATATGGGCTTCAATGAGATGGTTCGGATGAGTAGTACCACACTGTGGTGCAGGGTATTAAATCTTTTTACATATGTTTGTAACAGGCAAAAGGAAACCAGATAGACACATGGTTCCTTTTGAGAATATGCATAGAATCACTTGCTAAGTCGATTTCTGCATGTCCTTCCGTAAACAAAGTACAGGTCGCATTTTTGATTCGAATTGAATAAAATTTGGCACAGATCCTTAATTCGGCCCAAGCACGAACCCTACTGAAGATTTGGAAAATCGGTTCAGATTTAGATATAGCTCCCATATATTTTTTTGTCCGATTTAAGGTAAATAGTGCACCAAAGTCCCCATATATCCTTCGATTTGCACGTAATTTGGCATAGCGTACTGGATTAAGCCTAGAACGATGTCTGTTAAATTTCGTGAAAATCGGTTAAGATTTAGGTATAGCGTTCATATATATTTTCGTTCGATTTTATGTAAATGGTGCACCCAAGTCCCTATATATCTTTCGATTTGCACGAAAATTGGCATAGTGTACTGAATTGAGTCTAGAATTGTGTGTGGCAAATTTCGGAAAAAATCGGTTCCACATATACATATTCGTCCGATTTTACCTTAATGGTGCACCAAATTCTAAAAGTTTGTCCGATTAACACGAAATTTTGCACAAAGTATCAAATTGAGACGTGAATGGCGTTATTGCGTTTTGTTGTAATTGGTACAGATGCAGCTATAGCTTCCATATGTATTTAGAACGGGTGTCTGATTGAAATTACATTTTTAACAGTGCGGCGTACCGAATAGCGTGTATCAAATTTGCTTTAAATCATTTTCCATAAATGTGTCCCATGGTCAATGTTGCCAAAACTTTGTTGAGAAGAAATGCTAGATTTTGTTGAAAAAAATGATAGAAAGTGCTAGTAATTTTAAAAAAGTGCCAGAAAAAAGTGCTAAAAAATTAATAGAACAAAATTGGTTATGTAATAATGAAATATTCATCAGAGACCCCATTTATTCTTAAAGGCTATTCCTTGTCGATTTATCCATGTCCGTTCGATTGATGTCGCAACAATGAAAACAGAGCTTTGTAAATTTGCCCATATATTGCATTACTCCTAGGACATTTGGTACTGGAAATTAAATATATCGGCCCTTTTTGGGTGCACCATACCCCAATATTTAATTTTTTGAAGGTTTTTGGGACATTTTTAACCTAATTTTCCGTTTTGTATTTCGTATTCTCCCTGGGTAGAATATAGGTACATATTTAGGGGTAGCTGGTTAACGGCAGCACCACATTACCCCAAAGTAACTGTAATTTCACATTGCGGGATTTTGGAGGTTAGCATACATATATGATGAATTTCAATCAGACACCCGTTCTAAATACATATGGAAGCTATGCACCAATTTCAACACAAATTTCTGCACCAATTTCAACAAAACGCAATAACCTCATTCAAGTCACAATTTGATACGCTGTGCCAATTTTTGTGCTAATCGCACAAATATTAGGAGTTCGGTGCACCATTTATGCAAAATCGGGTGAAGCTATACGAAATCTGAACCGATTTTTCCGAAACATAACTCCCATCGTTCTAGACTCAATTCAGTACCCTATGCCAAATTTCGTGAAAATCGAAGGATATATAGGGACTTGGTGCACCATTTACATTAAATCGGACGAAAATATATATGGGAGGTATATCTAAATCTGAACAGATTTTCACTAAATTTAATACACATCGTTCGGAATCGATTTTTCTCAAAATAAATGAGCTGTGCCAAATTTAATCCAATTCGAATCAAAAATGCGACTTGTACTGTGTTTACAATTTAACATGGACAGGCAGTCGCACGGACGGGCATGCTTAAATCCACTTGAAAAGTGATTCTATGCATATTCTCAAAAGGAACCATGTGTCTACCTCGTTTCTTTTTGCCTGTTACAAACATATGCACAAAGACATAATACCCTGTACCATAGTGTGATGAAGGGTATAAAAATATATGTTTTACGGAATTTTTCTATTTTTGTCCTGTTCGGTACTCCTAAGTGGTTATAACTTAGCATTCGGGATTCCCGGTGAATAAAAAACTTTTTTCAGAAAATTCCAACATAATTCATATTCACGATTTTTACATACATCTCATACAATGAACCGCTTTATTTGTAGTTTTTTCTACTACTAGCAGACAATGTCATAGTCACCATATGAAGTACCCGACCATTTATTAAGAAATTTTGAATGCACGACACAACCTGGATACGATTATTTTACTTGTTTACAAATGTACTGTCCCTTTTTTAACATTGTAAAATCAAATTCATTGCATGAAACTTATGGAAATTTCAATGCGTCAATATGAAATCGAAAACCGGAAATTTTGTTGCGATGAAACCAAAATTATAAAAAATTACTGAAAAAAAAAAAAAATGATAAAAAAGTGCTAGGTGCCAGATCACTTTTTTTGGTGCTAAACGAGTTTAAAAAGTGCTAAATCTAGCACTAAAAGTGCTATATTGGCAACACTGTCCATGGTACGCAGACGAGAAATTCTCATTGTTCTTACCAAATATTATTTATATTGGCCCAATTTTCAGGGTAGCCCTTACACAACGGTCCCCCATAATATTTGGTACATAGGGTATTTTGGATTAATAATATTGGATCAAGTTTGAGTGCGACCTCATAAATCGGTATCCCCACCCTGTACTAAAATGGTTGATATTTTAGGAATTTTGGACACATTTTTCAACCGAATCGGCTGTAATTTCTATTTATTGGCTGTCAAGTTTCACTGAATTATCAATATTGATCCTCATTTTGGTATAGCCCAATTAAACGTTAAACCGCCTAACGTGTTCTTTAAAATAATTTGTAATTATTTAAATGCACAATTATATTTCCATACACTGTACCCAGAACAAACCCAAGCTGACTAACCAGCCATGAACGTTTGTTAACAACTTAACCTAATGACATTTTAATTTCATTTAATAAATGATTATCGACAATTTCTGCACTTTCATTTGTGTCAAAGAAACCATATGGCAGTTATTAAAATAAAGCCACAGGGCAATATTAGAGCCAACATCACTCTTATCAAAATCCAATTGGCTAAGAATGGTGACCTAAACAAACAAATATACACAGAAATACACAACATCAGCACACAAATTCCCATAGAGGACATATGTTAGACACTAATATGATAATGACAATGTACAGAAAAAGAAGCCACCTAAACACACACAGAAAAACTAAGAATCAATCGAATTTTTTTTTTTTTTTTTTTTGAGTTCGTCCGCTTTGTGGGTTGGCGATCCTGTGGATTCAAGTCAAGCGGTGCCAGGGTATACTCATACAATCGAAATAGAAAGTTGACACAAATTGTTTTCGGATGATTAGGTTAGTAGGGGCAACAAACACAAGGTACAAACAACATCTACCTTTATGTAGGTATGTTTGTGTGTGAGTTTTTTTTTTTTGCGAAAAAATACTAAACCTCAAAATAGGTTGCACAAAAGGTTAATTGGCAAATTCATGTTGCTGTTTTCGTTGGCCCCTATGATTAATGATTTCAACACCTTGTTTTTTGGCT
Organism: Musca vetustissima; assembly: GCF_032173495.1. Taxonomy (NCBI): domain Eukaryota; kingdom Metazoa; phylum Arthropoda; class Insecta; order Diptera; family Muscidae; genus Musca; species Musca vetustissima. The sequence continues at coordinate 6,203 of NW_026881382.1, read as the reverse complement.
TGCCAATTTTAACTCAAATTTTTTTTTGGGTTTTGTTGTTTTTGGTGTATTTTGTGTTCAAAGCAACAAATTTCCATTAGACATGCACAATGAAATCAGAATAAACAGCTAAAATTACTTTAACAGAACAGTTTTGTTCTAATTTGTCTGGTTCTTTTTTATAGATATCTGAATAAATAACGAAAGAAATAACAAAAATATAAAATAAAAAGGTCATAGATAGGCAGGGTGGAGTATTGGGTACCCTACAGGAACTAAACTGCGAGGTACATAGTGAAGTTAATAAAACTGCGGATAAAACTTTCAAAATACCGAATTATTTTTCACTAGGAACAGGAATGCCAAATTACAGGCACTTCGCTGGGGATGTTCAGATAAACTCTGAAATACCTTGTAAACCTCCAATGAACCGAATAAAAAACAATGACCTTCATTGACAGCAAAACATTATTTCAAAGTTATATGGACATTATTATTATCTACCACCATGTTTATACCCTTCACCATACTGTGGTACAGGGTCTTTGTACATATGTTTGTAAAAGGCAAAAGGAATCGAGATAGCCCCATGCTTCCTTTTAAGAATATGCATAGAATCACTTTATGAGTCGATTTATGCATGTCCGTCTGTCTGCCTGTCCATGTTAAATTGTAAACAAAGCACAGGTCGCAATTATTAACCAAATTGAATGACATTTGGCACAGCTTATTTATTTGGGCCAGTGACGAACCCTATTGAAATTGGGAAAAATCGGTTCAGATTTAAATACAGCTCCCGTATATATTTTCGTCCGATTTATCGTAAATGGTGTACCAAAGTCCCTATATATCTTTCGATTTGCACGAAATTTGGCACAGGTCTAGAATGATGTGTGTTAAGTTTCGAGAAAATCGGTTCAGATTTGTATATAGCTACCATATATATTTTCGTCCGATTTATTGTAAATGAGGCACCAAAGTTCCTATATATCTTTCGATTTGCACGAAATTTGGCATTTAGTACTGAATTAGGTCCAGAATGATGTGCGCCAAGTTTCGAGAAAATCGGTTCAGATTAAGATATAGCTTCCATATATAGTTTCGTCCGATTTTAGGTAAATGATGCACCAAAGTCCCTGAAAATTAATCGATTTGCACGAACTTTTGCATAACGTACAGAATTAAGTCTAGAATGACGTGTTCTAAGTTTCGTGAAAATCGGTTCAGATTTAGATATAGCTCCCATGTATAGTTTCGCCCAATTTTAGGTAAATGATGCACCAAAGTCCCTGAGAATCAATCGATTTGCATGAATTTTGGCATAACGCACTGAATTAAGTCTAGAATGACGTGTTCTAAGTTTCCTGAAAATCGGCTCAGATTCAGATATACCTCCCATATAGTTTCGCCCGATTTTAGGTAAATGATGCACCAAAATCCCTGAAAATCATTCGATTTGGCATAACGTACTAAATTAAGTCTAGAATGACGAGTTCTAAGTTTCCTGAAAATCGGTTCAGATTCAGATATAGCTCCCATATATAGTTTCGCCCGATTTTAGGTAAATTATGCACCAAGGTCCCTGAAAATCAATCGATTTGCACGAATTTTGGTATAACGTACTGAATTAAGTCTAGAATGACGTGTTCTAAGTTTCCTGAAAATAGGTTCAGATTAATATACAGCTCCCATATATATTTTCGTCCGATTTTAAGAAAATGGTGCACTAAAGATCCATAGCTGGCCCTTTTGACAAAACGTACTGGAGAATATGTAAAACAATCTCTGACAAGTTTCCTTGAATTCGGTTTAGATATAGAAATAGCATAGCTCCCATATATTATTTCGACTTATTCATGTTAATTGTACACCAAGTAATCAATGCATGTCTGATTGAGATTTAATTTTAAACCTTGTAGCATACCAAATAGCGTGTGTCATGTTTGCTTTAAATCGATTTACAAAAATTAACATAGGTTGCAGAATTACATTTGTAGGCATTGATGTTAGTCGGTTTATATATATATATATATATATATAAAGAGCACATATATAGGTTCGTTCATTTTCATGTCAATGTTCCTTCAAAAAGGCGACATCTGTTAGGATACATATGTAGAATATACCCAAGTGGTGAAGGGTATCATATAGTCGGCCCAGTCCGACTTTACTACTTTCCTTACTACTTTCCTTACTGGTTTTATTTTTTTCTCCAACAATATGATTGCCATAAAATGTTCAAATTATTCATATTTTTGTATTTTTCTTGTACACTTGATTGTTAATAATATGCAACATTTCAATGAAAATTATCTGACAACAAAAACAACAACGAAACAATTACACTTGTTATAGAACTGTAAATGGCTTTTGAAAATGTGAACTCCATAAAACGGCTTATTGGACTATTGTCATATTCTTATTTATTTATCAACTATAAGAATTATATTCTCTGTTTATAGTAGTCTTTGTATTTGCTTATCTACTGGCTACAATAGTCAATTCAATTTTGTAAAAAAACTATTTTCTACGTCTTTTGTTTTCTACATTTTGTGTGTTATTTTTTTACTAAATGTCCAAATGTCTAAACATTTGAAATTTTATAAGATAACAAATTTTGTCATTATATTTTACAATGCCACAGTGTTTATTGGTGTTTCGTTGCTAGTTGGACGCTTAAGAAATGTTGTGTGTGTCATTCCATATTAGCTTTAAACCAGTTCTATTTAAATAACAATTTAAAGTTTCTTGTTTCAAATCTGTCAGTTGTCAATTGGATTTGTGCGTACTAATGACAATATAAATGGTGTGGTGTCATTGAAAATTGTATTAAGATATATGTATTTGAAATTCTAAAGAAAAATAAAACCAAACTGAATGTGTTCTACTTAAGCTATTCTAAAAGGTAAAACTTGAAAATCTTTAAATTATAAATAAAACATGTACATACCCTATGATATGCGGAGGAGGGGTTCGGAGTTATACACAGGTTTTCTTATTCGTTTTATATAAGGTGTATGTTTAATTAAAGATGTTGACTCTTTTTGCAGAATGTACCAGATGAGGGACAGACGGGTCCCACCTTCGGACTTGATTTAGGCTTGGTAATTTGCTTCAAATCGGCCATTCCATTGCATTTATAAATATTGAAAATGTTCACCCTTTGTGTGAGAGGTACCAGAAGGAGTGGATCAATGGGCCCCATCCTCGAACTTGATCTAGACATTGTAAAAATAACAGGTTGTGTAAAGCTTCGCTCAAATCAAGCATTCCATTCGCCTTATATTGGATTCGTAAATATTGAAAATGTTGACCCTCTGTGGGGGAGGTACCAGAAGGAGTGGACCAATGAATCCCATCTTCAAACTTGATCCAGGCTTGGTAAAGATATCAGGTTGAATAAAGTTTCGTTAAGATCGGATATATCGTTTGTATGTTTTTATAAAATTAATTTTTGGGGGAGGTATCAGAAAGAGTGGACCTATGGGTCAAACTTGATGTGGGATTGGTATAGATTCTATGTTGTGCAAAGTTTGGTTTAAATCGGACATTCCATTCGTCTGATATTGGATTCATAAATATTAGAAATATACCAGAAGGAATGGACCAATGGATCCCATCTTCCTATTTGATCTAGGCTTGGTAAAGATAATAGGTGGTACAAAGTTTCGTTAAAATCGGATAGTCCGTTTGCATGTTATTAATTCTTAGCCTAATTTTGATCATTTTTTGCGGGAGGTACCAGAAGCAGTGATCCAATAATCCGCACTAAACTAAGTTTGGAAGAAATATTATGACGTGCAAAGTTTGGATGAAATCGGTTACTCCCTTCGAGATTTATCGTGCGCACCAGCCAGAAAGACAAATTCTGAACCAATTTTCACGAAACTCAGCGCACATCATTAAGAATTCAAAGTACAAAATTACAGACAATTCGTTTGAAAAACGTTCTGAAATTTGAAAAAATCAAAAATTCCAAAATACCGAGAATTGGGGGTACCCTTGTATGCCTACACAGATATATTCCATCCTCGGTCCAGATCTACGGTGCTCTTCCAGAACGTGGTCCGACGTAGCCTATTTTAGAAACCGATGTTGAATATCAAAATCAAAAATTTGTAGAACATTTCGTTCTTCAATTTCGGATTCGCGTGTGTCCTTATGGAAAGAAGTAATGTCCAAAACCGACATGTTGATACTTGATAGCTTTTCAAAAATAAGCTGTTGAGGCCTAGTTAGTCAAGATAATTTTTCGTTAAGATTTCGTATCATTTCGATGCAATTTAGTAATTTCTATCCATACTTCATGCGTCTATCATTCCATGTTTAGTATCATTTGTGAAGTATTAAGCAAATAGTGATTGCTACCTAAATAACACCTCTTGTTCGAAGACCCTTATAACGGGTATTATACTAAAATATGGGTCAACTACAATGCAGATTAACCCCGGTCGTTAGTATCTCTTAGTAACATAATTATCTTAATTCACTTTTTCGAATCTTGACCTAGGACCACTTTATCGAGCTGTTACAACTTTATGGACCAAAACTGACTTCATAGGAATTATGAAAATATAGATTTTTACAAATACAACCATACAACCATACCACTTCATTCGATTTCATGCTTATGGAACTGGTTAGCCGAGTGTGCAATTATTGTTTTACACAATTAAATACCTTGTTGCAATGTTGAACAAACCCGGTGACAATGAACAAATTCCAAAAGTGCTAAATGACTTGATGTTATGTCAATCATCGGCATGATTATTATTGACTATCCGAATGAATGAGGTAAGACCAGTTACAAATTGTTCAAGCGAACGACAATGTTGCAGTTGCAATTGTTATTGGCCAGCTTCTTTATAGTGCGAACAAGGAATGATTTCACTCCACTTATTTAACAGCTAAGTAAAATAAAAAAACAAAACACGCAGTGAATAACTTTAAACATTGTTAACGCGTCACGATGCGCCACAATGCATTTACAGATCATTAAAAAACCGCAGCTAGCACTCTCGAAGTGTACCAAATAATAAACACCGTTCAATGATTACAAAACGCTCTATTAACACTTCATGCTATACAACCACCACAGAACTTAATACACTGTGAAGAACAAAACAAAACACGAAAAGTAATTTACTAATGATTATGATGCGCACTTTAAGTTCTTCGTTCAATAACTATTTAAGTAAGAATGTCTACTTACAAAAATAAGTTATTTAAGGCATCTTCTGAAGGGAATGTTTGCTACAATATTGTAATGTAATTGGCGGGATTTTTTTTATAGTTCAGAAAAAAAACTACAACTGGCACCTGGTGATGCGAAAGAAATCAATACAATGTAAACATAGAAAGCAAAGGTGTATCGTTGGACAAGGTCGACCACGTCGTATCCTACACCTCATCTTTAGGGTTAACATTTTTGCAGTGCTAAATTCTATAGCATGGTACAATGACGAAGTTTTTGTAAAGTTCTATGTACATAAATATAGCCAATAGCAAGACAAAGGTCAAAAAACCTATTTCTAATACAAAAATTTTGAGTCACTAAATTTTGACATCTCACCATCAAAAGCATTGAAAAAGAAGCTTCTTGTCAACTTTCCAGTCGCCGGTTTCCTTTTCATTGTTTTATCATTGATGAATGCAGCTTTCAATTGATCATACTTGATCATCAAATCTTCAGAAAGAACAACGGAAATAACTCTACACTGAATAAAAACTTGTTTCATTTATTGTATTTAGCATTTATATCGAAATAATTTGGAAACCACATATGCGAATTTTGTAACACCACTGCAGAGGCCAATAACGAAATAAACAAACAATGGAATGCAAAACTGGTCACAATAAAGTGAGTGGAAAGTCGGCGGTTGTTAGCAACAGAAAGTAGCCAAATAAACGGTTGCAAAAAAGAGGTGGAGGACGTTTTGTTTTGGAAGAAAATACATTTGTTTTGACCGAACTTAAATATGTGATCTCTATCTATATGTTAACATTAACAATAACGTCATATTACTCCCAATTTGACACGTTGTGCAAAATTTCGTGTCAATCGGACAAACATTAGGAATTTGGTGCACCATTTGCCTAAAATTCAAATTGGTGCGCCGTTTGCAGAGAGATTAATTTATATTAACTACAGTATATTGTACAAAATTTTGTGTCAATCAGACAAAATTTGATATTTGCACACATCATTCAGAACTCAATTCAGT
>NW_026881381.1:0-35352 GCF_032173495.1 Musca vetustissima | reverse complement strand
CTTTTAAAACAAATGGATATCTCTTAATAACAAAAATGAAAAAAGAAATAAATAGCTATAAATAATAATTATAAAAGGAAAATAAAGAAAAATTAACTTTATTAAGTATTATAAAATAAAGGAGACAAAAATCTTAAATAAAAAGAAGAAGAGAGAATGGTATATAAGAAAGAGACAACAATATAATAAAATGAAAACACTCTATCTCTATTGACTTGATACTTAAGAAACCACCTTAAGAAATATTTATTTATTTCTATAAAAACAAAAAACAAATAATTAAAAATTAAATGTTATGTAGCTAATATTATACAACAAACATACATACCTACACAAATTCTCACATACACACACATACAAAAGAATAGTTTATAAGGTAAAAAAATTCAAAACTCATCCGTCATCATTATCAGCAACAACAAAATGAACATTATTATATCATTACTATTACTATTATTATGATCATCATCATCATGATTGAAAAAAATAATATTTTTTATAATAGTTCTAAGTCTTTGTTGTTATTACTATTATTATTATAAACTATAATGGATAATTATCTACCTATCTATCTATACCTATACATACATATTATATAAGTGTGTAAAAGTGTTGTTATTTTCTACTATTACCAAACTTAAACAAAAGAAAAGAAAAAACTATTACAGCCACAAATCAAATGAAATTTTAAGTAAACGTCAAAGTTTCTTCTTTTCTATACAGAAACTTATTTTGACAAAAATTTCATAAAAGAAATTTCAGTAAAAAAAAACTTTCATCTTAAAAACATGGAGTTGAATTATTAATAACAGCAGGCAATTTTCTATGACTATAATTACATTTAATTGTTTTAATATATAAAATTTGTTTATATCTCTAATTTTTATATTGTTTTGTGTTATGTGTTCTTATTTTTATTTTAATTTAATTTAATTCTCAATCTATGTTAAAATAAATTTATTACAATTATTATTACATTATTATCTTTTAAAAGGAAACCAAGAAATAAAATGTTATTTCATTAATTTTTTTCTTAAATATTTTGTTTTTTTTATTTGTTTATTTTTTTAAATATATTTTCAGTTGTTATAAAATGTAAAATTTACGTCCAATGGCATACACCACAAATCTAGTGGTATTTAAATAGGAATTTGAGATAAATCATGATCTTATATTGATTCTGAGTTATAAATAGATTAAATTACGGAACATTGTAACACATTGATATATCAACAAAGTCGAAAAAGACTGGATTTCGAACGATTTATAAATGCAAATTTGAAAATATAACATTAGAAATTATAGGAAAAATTATCTCCATTTAATATTTAATTACACGAGATACAGATTTTCTTGCTTCTAAAAAATGAAACGAAAAACTCTTCTTCGGAATATCTCAAATTTTCTATACCAACATCATAAAAATAATTGATTTTAAATTGGGATGTGATTGTCCAGAAACAAACCTAAATTTAAAATGTACCCTGCCGTATTCACCTGTCGCAGTAACAATTTAAAACTTGTCGTCTGCGCCACCTATTGGTTGGTTATATAAATAAACGATCATGAAAAATTAAATCTTACTTTTTATACCCTACAACTATGTTGTTAGTGTATTATAGCTTTGTGCAGCCCGCGAAATATTGGTCCTAGACCGATCGTCATATCTCGACTAACTGAGTCGATCTAGACATGTGTGTCCGTTTGTCTGTCCATTATAATTTGTAAACACGACACCGGCCACAGTTATGGACCAATATTCTTGAAATTTTGCATGCAGGATAAGTTTTGCCCATGAAGATCGGTGATAAAGATCGGTTAATATTTAGGGGATGAAATGGACAAAAAAAACTTTATTTTAGTTTAGTCCAAACATTGCGAATTTTTACATGGAGAAGGAGATTGGGCCAAAGAATAAGCATGTCTGTTTTGATAAAGATCTGTCATTATTTAGTGGGTCAAATGGACCCTGACTTTTGTGTGAAAAATTACAAAATTTGTATATTATATCGTATATATTTACCTATGATGGACATAGATCCGAGTAACTCATAACCACACTAGAAGGCGAAAATTTAGCGCTCATCGCTTTGAAATTTTCCATGAGGATCCAGGTATGGTCAAGGACAACGCCTATAGTTTTCGATTATTATCAGATAATAATATTGGGATGAAGTGGACCGAATTTTTTTCATTTTTTTGTGCTTTTTTCGAGTCGATCACAATATCACAACATAACCCACGGTTAAGGGAATCCGGACAGTAATATTTGTTAACCTCTAGATGGTCAAGAGGGTGCAAATATCGCGAAACATTGGCCAAGCTCAGAATATGGAACCATACAATGTTAATTTTTCGTGGAAGTTGTGTAGGCCCGTCCGACTATACTGCTCCTCTCACTGGTTTAGCCATAATTTGTTTTTATTACATATATTAATACCAGTAAGCGGAGTTGTACAGTCGGACGAGCCGACGCTACACAACTACCACGAAAACTTACTTTCTGCCGATCTATATTCAATGGCCCGGCAATATTTCGCGATATTTGCACCCCCTGATCAACAGCAACTCTTTCATAACCTGGCATATTTTCGTAATATTTTTTCCCAAAGTTAACATTTACGCCATAACATGCATTTTGTTTTTCATTTTAGACACAAAGGTCTTAGTTTATTTAACCCGCTGAATATTGACCGATCAAAACCGCCATCCTAAATAGTGGGCCAGATTGCCATTCTCATGTGATGTTGCCTTTTTCATGTGATGTATTATTAATAGCGACTTCAAAAAACACACAAACATCATCTGATAATCTCCGAAAATTGTAGGCGTCGTACTTGACCATAACCGCACCTTCGTATAAAATATCAAATCGATCAGCTCAACATATATGTCCTATACTGTGATAATGGTAATCAGAATAGGTATATCTCTGTAAATATTTAGGTACATCTTTCACATCCGAGTACATACAACAATATAATTATTGTTGTATGTATACTGTCAATTTGACCGATCTATGTACCTCAGGAGTAAAAGTATACACCATAGAATACAAATTTGTAATTTTTTACACAAAAGTCTGGGTCCATTTTACACACTGAATATTGACCGATCTTCATAAAAACACTCATAATTTTTTATGACCAGACCCCTCCCTCTGTGTAAAATTTCGTGCTGTTCGTGTCATAATTGTGGCCTCTAGAGCTACCAGAAAAACAGACAAAAATAATGGTTCATTTCATCATCTAAATATTAACGGATCATGACCAAAAAAAATTTTAATGGACAGACGGACGGGCACACATGTTTAGATCGACTCAGCTAGTCGATATATGGGTCTATATGCTAATAATTCGTGGCGTTACAAGCTGTGACCAAATAGTCGTATAGGGTGTAATGAAAGTGGTATCATATGAAGGAAACACTCGTATACCTTCCTGTGAAATAACAAAAAATTCGATATTTTTAATCATAGTAAAGTAGACTATTTTCGCTTTCATATGACACCAGTTTCATTGAAATTCGATTATCTGTTCAAAAGTTATACGCTTCGAAAGTTGGACTCGAAAAACTGATGAGCCTGATGCCCATATATAGATGGCGCTGACGGCGGCGTTTATAAACATTACATACTTCATTTGTTCTTGACATAACTGTTTCGTTGTGCAGATATTAAAAATAACTGTGATTCAATCATCATTTCTTCTTGCCATAATTTTGTTTGTAGTGCAGATATTTAAAAAAATGAGAATCAATCATCTGTTTGCAAGTTATACGTCTCGATAATCCGTTCAAAAGCTATACGCTTCGAATGTTGAACTCGAAAAACTGATGCCCCTGATTTGAATCATGTCCATCAATAGATGGCGCTGGCTGTGGGTTTATAAAGACTACAAACCTCAGTTCTTTTTGCCATAACTTTCTTCGTATTGCAGATATTAAAATAGCTGAGATTCAATCATCTGTTCGCAAGACATACACTTCGAAAGTTTAACTTGAAAAACTGATGTGCCTGATTTGAATCACGTCCACCAATAGATGGCGCTGACGACGGTTTTATAAACATAACATACCTCATTTCATTTTGCCATATCTTTTTTCGTAAAGCAGATATTAAAATATCGGTGTCATATAGAAGGTACAATCGTAAACATTCTTGTACCATTATTAATATATTAAATTCGATCTTACTGGATTTCGAATAAGGTTTGGAATAATAGTTATTTTTCTTTTACCATTGCAACTCCGCCAATTTATTTTAGCCATATCTTTTATCGTACTGAAAGTGATATCATGTGTATGGTATTATCATACGCGTTCGTAGATATGCGATCATCTGTGTTTAACTTGAATAATGTCCATCAATAGATGGCGTTGGCAACGCTATCTTCCGATATACATACCTGATTTATTTTCGCCATAACTATTTTCGTATTAGCAGATATTAACAAGAAAATGGTGAAGGGTACAATTGTATACTTTCTTGTGAAATAAATAAAATTTCAAAACCAGTTGAATATTAATATGATATGTAGAGAATTCGAATTTTCGTAGCAATGCAAAATATTTCCGTTTTCATATGGGACTTATTGTGCATAGACGCGAATATATCTAAAAGTACACGTTAGATTTATATATGTATCGTTACGAGTTTAGAATTTATGCAGAATACCAGAAAAAAATTTCCAGAAACAAGGAAACCCTGGGAAATATTCTTGAATACTGTAAAGTAGTGGATAATCGAGGCTATCAATATCCATTTAAATTATTTCTGTATTATTGCGCATTCATCCATTATAAATAACCTAAATTACGGGATATTTCCTATTAGCATGGCAACCAACCCTGACAAACACATGTCGCCAGCGCCATCTATTGAATGGGTAGATTCAAACATCGAATATGCAAAATGTATACCTCATTTGTGCTTATTATAACTTTTGACCTAATCTATAAATTGGTGTCATATGAAAGGTACAATTTCGTACTATCTTGTAAAATTAATTTAATTTTTGAAATTTAAAAATTAAAGTTTTTTAATAACATCCCTCTGTAACATTTGTGTTATAACAACTTTTTGGTGTTTACACTAAAGCAGATTGTTTACTCTTTTATTTGAAATGCAATTATAAGTTCAAAAGTTATACGATGGAAAGTTTGGACCTAAAAAAACTTTTTTGCATGATTCGAATAATGTCCATCAGTAGATGGCGCTGATGACTGGTTTATAAAAATTGTATATCAATTTCGAAAATGATGTCATATGAATGGTATAATCATATAATTTCATGTGAATTAAATAAAATTTCAAATTAATTGAATATTAATATCAAAATCGAGTTTAAGAATTAGGTTATTTTAATATGAAATATTACATTGTGTGGGAGGTATCAGAAGGAGTCCCTTCTTCTTTCACCATTTTCTTTCAAATAATCCCAACGAAGGAACCCGCCATTAATGGATTGTCAGTGCGTATGAGTATGAACTTATGGTATATCAGGTCATGTACGTGTCTTCTCTTTCAAGGGTCTCTCGTATATATATATATATATATATATATATCAATGTGTTGCAAATTATTGATTTAACCTCAAATTTTAATCATTTCTCATTTACCTAATCATATAGATTAAGTAATAAAAAACCCACATTTTAATGCCACTGAATTGGTGTATGCCATCCTATTTATACAACTTAATTGTGCCCATGTATACTATTTATTAATTTACATTGATTTATTTAGGAATGGACAAAAGGGATAACTGGCCTCAAAGGCCATTTTATTCCCAAGAGAGTGAGAATCAGAATCTTAAACAAAAACGATATTTTTCATGTGTTCTAACATAATCTAATACTACGGTTGTTTCTATTAAATAAAAAAACAAAGACGATTACTAGGTTAAACTATATACTAATATTAATTTTAAATATTAAAAATACGTTTTCTTTTCGTAATGACAATCCCCTAATTTTTTCCCTCAAAACTAAAAACACCTAATTATTTTTCAAAAATAATATAAGCCCTAGTATTAAATAAAACAAAAATATTATTAAAAATATATACATAACTACAAAACATAAAATTTAAACAAAATTATATATATTTAGAAAATATATATATACATACATAAATACCTAACAAAAAAATATATATAATAAAAATCATAACATACCTTATCTCGATACTCTGCGTTGTGATTGTGTCATAAGTGTGTATAAAAAATAATTAAATGTAAAAAATACAAAAACAACTTTAAACTATACTATAAACAAAAATGTTCTTTACTTTAAAACTAAAATTAAAAAAAAAAAAACAAAACCAAAAACAAATACGTAAGTTTATGAACTCAACATGAATGAAAATTGAAAACCTGTAAAAAAATACTGAAAAAAAACCCAAACTTATTTAATGTTATTGCATCTACGTAGTAGGCCTCAAATGCCAACTATTTATAACTCTTTCAGAGAAATTACAACAACAACAATACTATTTGAAAACGAATGATAATAGCTCTTAGACATATCAAACATTTCAAAAGAAAAACCAAAACGAAAATATTAATATTAATTTTTAAATTCAATATTTTACTCGTAATGAATGAAAAACAAAATAAGAAATCAAATATAAATAATAATATGCATTTTAAAATTAATATTAAGTATACCATCTAAGAAAACTATTTAAAGCCAAGAAGAACTATTAAATAAAATTATATTTATATTCTCATATATTTATAGGGAAGGAAAATTGGATGAGATATATACATACTTTATTTTAATATCACACACACACAGGTCAAAAAATCGTTATAACTGTCGCTTATTATAACTTCGATTATTGAATACAAATAAATATAACACATGTCCCAAAAAATTCCGGATCTATCAAAGATTATAAACATTGTCCATATAGAAGAGATTCATGGTTCGGAGAACCTATATTTTAGTCAGGATCAAATCCAAGATTATCTCGACCAGTACGTCGACTTTTAATCATGAAAGAAATATCGAAAACAACTTTGGCCCACTTTCAATTTTCTTTATAAATATTTGGTTTATTGTCACGAGGACCGACTGGTACCATAAAAAAGATATATTCCAAAATTACATTTTATTCAAAAATTCAGATAAATGACAAAATCGAAACTATCGACTATGCAAAATGTATATTTACTAATGGTATGCTGTAGGATATTACCTGGATATTATTCTAGATAAGTAACATATGGCCTAAAAACTATATCAAATATGTACATACTTAAGAACTTTCATTCTCATAGATTTCGATATATAAGAAATTAATACAATGTTTATTTAGCCTACTAAAAATGACTGCGCTTCAAATGGCACCAGAAAAGCCGACAAGAAAAAACTTTCTGGTACATTTCACCCCCTAAATATTACCCGATCTTTGCCAACATCAATTGGGGCAATAACCCATCCCACATGCAAATTATAATGGACAGACGGACGGACACACATGTCTAGGTGGGTCTAGGATCAATATTTCGCGGTGTTACAAACTCTTGGGGCTGCACAAAGCTATAATACCCTGACAACATTGTTGTGTAGGGAATACAATATAAAAAACTTATTTTACATACACAATCGTAACGTTACATACGAAATGCTGAACATCAATTTCTGGCTAAAACCAAAATAAAAAAATTTATAGGACAATTTTGACGTCAACCTAAATTTGTTTTTCCTAAATCTCACAGTGAAATGTGGGTTAAAGGTCGTTGTTATCTACCTTATGCAGCATTGCGAATGAAAAGTTTTCGGGTCTCTCTGGAAATTTAACACCATTGGTCTAGCATAAGGTTTTAGGGTATTGTATTTCTTTGGTCAGTGGCTTATGAAAGTAGTTGGCCTTTATGTTGCTCAGGTTTAATTCCTCCTGATCTTCAAAAATATCTGAGAATTTTTAGGTAATGTCTGCTGATAATAACTCCTAAATCTGCCAGCGACCTGACTTGGGCTTCGTACAGCCCCAAGAGTTTGTAGCTCAACGAAATATCGGTCCTAGACCCACGTTTAAGTATCGTCATATCATGACTTGCTGATCTAGACCTGGGTGTCCGTACGGCCGTCTGTCTGTCCATTATAATTTGTAAACATGATACAGAACTCAGCTATGGACCAATCCCGACAAAATTTTCGTGTAGGATGGGTTCTGTTTTTGGTAATGATCCTTTAATATTTAGGGGTTGAAATGGACCAAAAACTTAATTTTTGTCTGTTTTTCTCGTCGCTCTAGAAGCCACAATTATTACCGGAAATTTTACATCAGAGAAGGAATCTTGCCAAAGAATAAGAATAACTGTTGTTGTATTATTATTACCTCACTAGAGGGTGGATATGTCGCGCTGATCGCTTTGAAATTTTACATGAAGTTCCGGGCATAGTCAAGGACGACACATGTAATGATGTTGATATGATATTTTGTCAGATTACGGTTAAGGGGATTACCAGGCTCAGAATATAGAACTGCAGAATATAAAATTTTCGTGGTAGTTGTGTAGGGTAGGTCCGACTATACTCTTCCGCTCACTGTTTTTATTTCATACACCACCTTCTGCACTGGGGTACTCCGTATAACTAACATCATTCATAATTCATAATTTGAAGCTTCCCATAAGTTCCTACATCTTACATGTACAAGCCAGTATTATTCTCTGTTTGAATATGACAAGCATTTTTTAGATTTGTTGATACCAACGCTATAAGTAGGTACGGGTATCAAAATTGTTCTTATACTAAACATCTATTGATCACCAATCTGTGGCGACGATAAGGATTTCCTGGATTCCAAGCAAGATGTATTTTCAGGTGTTATCTATAGTCGAATACCCGGTAATTTGGCACTTTGGGTAATACATCCTAGTACCAAAATGATCAGTGTTAGTCCACTGTTTACTTATACTGGTACCGGTAATCAGGTCATACCATCTTTCTTGTCCGCCAAGAATCCTCAGCACACCAAATTACCAGTGTATGCCTATTGTACGCCATATCCATCTTAGGCTCTCCCTCCCTACCTCTTTTTTATTACATAACAGAATAAATCTATTGCATTCGACCTTCATAACAAATGTTGGAACAATGAAGTACAACTCATGATCACAATACAATCCTGTATCGATTTTGCCTTTCCTGTTAGTCCGTCCTCTCGTCTGTCTGTTGAAATTACGATGGAGATCGCAATATTTTAGATAGATATTTTTTTAAAGTTAACTCTGATATATATTTTGAACCATATAAATATTCCGAGGGTTTTATACGAATTTTCCAATCGAAACAACTGTAATTTGACATTTCAGGGTTTTGGAGGCTGCCATACATCTGCACAGAAAATGAGCTTTAAGGTGTTAATTTGACATTCCAGGTTCTGGGGAAGTAAAATGCTTCTCCTTTTTCAGAATAGGCCAACGTTTTTAAACGGCCCTCTAAATTTTTGCTATGTTGAAGTTTCTAACTTTGTATTCCAACCTTAGTGTCTGTAATTTGGTATTTAATTTTCAAATCCCTAGAGGTATAAATAGGTCCTTCTAAAGGGAAATGCTGAAAATTATAAAATGTTCAGACGGATCGAACATAAACACATTTTTACTTGTTATTATATCAAGTTAAGATTGATTAAGTGGATTCGCCACCTTTCGTTGTTTCAGAAAATCAATTTTTTATTTAATTCGAACTCACGAATGGACAGAACAATGCAATTTTGAAAGGTAAAGCCGATATAAGTGTCGGCGAAAGCGTTTCTCCAACATGAAAAACGTTTTTCTTGCAAACATGTTTTTACTAATGAAGGGAACGATCGGTTCCATTTCCTGTTTATGCCTCTCTTTTAACAATCCATCAGAATATTTCTGATCAAATACCACCCATATGAGAATCGTTGAAATGCGACTATATTCATATACTTACAGGTTGTCATTTGACAATACCACATTGAGGTATTTCATACTGAGGTATTCTTGATATATACCAGTACAGTTGAATTTCATTCAACAGTAATTATTAAGGAGATATTTTTTCTCCTTTCTTTCATGTTTTTGATATTATCTCTTTCATGATATTTTGATATTGTTTAGCAAATTTAGTATAATTTTGTAAGATTCTCACCTTTTCAGGATATGTGTTATAAACAAATATAATTTACTAATTAAAATAAAATAAAAAACATCTTTCCTAAACAGTACTTCCAATAAACGAACAGCCCTATTAACAATTAAGTTAACTATAAGCCAATACACTTAAAACACTACACTTAACAACTTATTTTTCCTCTCTCTATCTATCTACTCTCTATTCAATTCCACTTAGATTTATCTCTCTCTATCTCCCTTAAGTAAAGTAGAACTAATTATAAGAAAACTATTGTTATTTTATAGAACAAAAAATCCATCTACTAAACTTTTCCTACACTAGAAGATACCTAATGTTATTATGATAAAAACTAAACCCATATAAAACCCCCCACTTGTTAAAACCAAAATATAGAAAATAGTAAAAGTAAAATTTTAATTTTAAATTAAAAACTATATACATTATAAAATAAAGAAAATATATATTTATGGTTGTAAACAGATGATCAAAAACAAACAAAAAAATCAGAAGAAATACAAAAATCACATACAAAACAAATTTCCATCTGAAATCCAAAACAAAAACCAAAAAGAAAGTAAGTAAATGTTTTTAAACTAAATACTTAAGAATCAGATATTTGAAAAAAATCGTAGTTTTTAAAACAAACCCTTAAAAACCAAAATGAAAATCCCCAAAGGAGCTTAGAGTTTAAATGTTCCATCTTTAATATTGAAAGTAGTGAGATATACCACAAAAACCAACCAAAACCTTAGTACCCAAATATTAATTACATTATTGTTTAGTTTGTTAGTAGTAAAATCGTCCCATACCAAACAAAACCTTACCCATTAACAGTGTTTATAAAAATAATTAGAATTGAAATTAAACAATAGATCATGACATGAATCGGTGCCAGATTATTTAAATAGTAACGTGTTGTTTTCATGGCTTCATAAAAATATATCTGATTTATCTAGATAACATTTTCTCAAAAAAAAAAAAAAAAAAAAAAATAAATAAAAATAAAAGGGCAGTTCCTTTTGAAAAATATTTAACCCAATAACAATCGTATGAAATATTCGATGATTTTCTGTAAATTTGGCAGCAATGGCAAACGCATGTCGTCAGCGCCATCTATTGAATAGGTACATCCAATGGTGGCTTATTCAGAATATAAACCTCATTTGTTTTTCGTACAATTTTTGATTTGCTGTATATATTTAAATGAAATAGTTTGAAGAGAAAGGTATAATTGTATACTTTAAGTGAACTAAGAGAAAAATTAATAATTTTATTTTTGAATATGAAATGTGGTGTTGAAGTTCTCTTTCTCTTTAAAAACTATTGCAAAGTAGACTTTTTACGCTTTCATATCACACCAATTGAAATGCGTTCATCTGTTCAACAGTTACACGACTCGAAATTGTACACGAAAAACTGATGTCCCGGATTCGAATCATGTCCATATATAGATGGCGCTGACGACGGATTTATAAAAACCAAACAACTCAATTATTTTTGCCATAACTTTTGTCGTAGTGCAGATATTAATATAAAATTGGTGTCATATGAAAGATACAGTCGTGTACTTTGTACTTTTTAGAAACAAGGCAACCCTGGCAATGTTTTAAAGTAGTACATAATCGATGCTATCGATATCAATTTAAATTATTTCTGTATCCTTACGCATTCAAAAGTTATAAATAATCAAAATTGCCGATCTGTTAACATGGCAAACACCTGTCGTCAGCGCCATCTATTGAATGAGTTGATCCAAAAGCCGATCATCCAAAATTTAAATCTCACGTATTTTTGACATATTACAGACATTGCAATCGAATTGGTATCATATGAACGGAATAATCAAATACTTTCTTGTGAAAGCTTCAATAATTATTAATTTCAAATATGAAATGTAGTATTAAAGTTTTCTATCATTTCCTCGCTAATATTGGTGTTATAAGATTTTTTTCATATTATTATTTTTTCATATTTCATAGTAAAGTAGATAATTTACTCTATCATATGACACCATTTTGGTTGAAATGCGATTATTTGTTCTAAAATTCAATGTATTGAAGCATGGTTTCTTACATTTCTGTTACAGAGGCGACTCCATTAAAACCTCATTAAGCTCATCTACAAAGAAGAATTTATGAGCTGAACTGTAATTTTCCGTTAACATGGCAACTCTGTCAAACAATCTTTGATATTGTCGCATAGTTTATGTTCTAAATTATTAATATCAGGACGAATTATTATTTCACACATGCATACGTTATGAAGAATCTAAAATACCGAAGATTTTACTCTAAATTTGGAAGCTCTAGCAAACAATTGTCGTCAGCGCCATCTATTGAATGGGTAGATCCAAAAATCGATAATACAAGATGTAATATTTGTACTATTTTTGTTGGTCATTATAAAGTAGATTATTTACTCTTTCATATGACACCATTTTGGTTGAAAATCGATTATCTGTTCAACAGTTATACTCTTGGAAAAACTAATTTAAGGGAACCTCCCCACCCCACATTCACGATTTTAATTTTTCAAGATTTTCAATGGGCTGGTAGATGAATACCAATGCTTGTTAAGGTTTGTAACTTTGCACATATATATTTAAAGATTTAAAAGAGAAGAAAAATAATTTACAAAAACTGTTTGTTATTGTGTTGTTGTTGTTTTCTGTAATTAAAGAAAAGTCCTTTTTTGATGGCGGGAATGATAACTCCTCACTGGAACATCGGAATCCGAAAATTCCAACGGTGCTAGAAAGAGTACATGTCTGGCTCTCGTATGAACTAGGATTATTGACTACGCTCGAAAATTAACAAAATGGCGGACTGTTGAAAAAATATTTTTAAAAAATCGCCGATTTTTTACCAAAAACCAAGTTAATAAATAAGGAAGATCTTCACCGATTGACTTTATCCTAGTTCATACGATAGCTATACACTCACAGAGAAATGTGTATCAATTTGGAATCGATTGGGTTATTAGTTTTTGGGTTATCATGCCCGCCATTCGCAAAAGAGAAAAATGCGTTTAAAGTTTGAGAAGTCCTTTAGCCGTAACTTGATGCTGACACAATAAATCGGCTTTATCTTCAAGAGTTCTTGAGATTTTTTTTCTTGAATTTTTGTAGGGACATTCTTGAATTAGTGTAGGTTCGAATTAAATCAAAAAAAAAAAAAATTTGACCCCAAGAATGGGAGGTCCCCTTAAGTGGTTTAAATCGTGGCCATCTATAGATGGCGCTAACGACGGGCTTAGAAAAATTGCATAGCTAATTTATATTTGCTATAACTTTTTTCGTATTTCTGGTATTGAAATGAATGTGGTGTCATATGAAAGGTATAATCGTATACTTTCTTGTAAAATAAATATTATTTTAAAATTAGTTGAATATTAATATGAAATTGGAGTTTCAAGATTAGGTCGATAAAGTATGGAATATTACATTGTGATGTGGAAGTACCAGATGGAGTTGACCGATGGGTTCTATTTTCTAACGTGAATAATTAATGACATTTATTGGTCCTAGCAGGCTTTGGCAACATTCGACTATGAAGAATACATAGGGCTCAAATTCGAAATCGATCTAGGTTTACAATATTTAAAATTTTACACTTATTGGTGAAGTACTAGAGGATTGCACCGGTTATGGTGCATATTTCGATAAGATCAACATTACAAATTTTAAAAATTGTTAATCCTTTATGGCGAAGATGCTAAAAAGAACCGATGATCTATAAATCCTACTTTCGGATTCAAAGAAGGGTTTGCAAATGTTTTCGTTGTGCAGAGTTTGGAACAAATTGCATATTCCTTTCACATTATATGATATTTACATGTTTTCAAAATATTGACCCTTTGTTGGGAGGTACCAGAAGGAGTGGAACAACAATTCTCACCTTCGAATATGATCTAGATCTTTTATTTTTGACTTTTATTGAGTACAAAATTTACCTAGCAAAAATAATAAATTTTGGCCCACGTTTCCACGTAGTCCTCACATATTTTGGATGCTCAGCAGGTGAAAAATCATTAATATCGGTTAACGTTTTGGTATAGCCTCCATATTAATATACCCACAATTTTCGATATTTAGAGTATTTCTGACAGGTTTGCATATGCATAGGTTGTAATTAATATATTTTTTAGTTCGCAGTGGTTGATAAAGTCCTTAAAGCACAATTTTCGTTATGAGGATTTTAACTTCCACTTGCTGGTGGCGGGTATAAAAAATACAGCCAGACTATAGAATTATAAAAATCTGCATTTAACATTTTTATGTTTTGAAAATAACGACGATTTTCCTTTTAAATTAGCTGGAATGTTATCTAGATATTGTAGATTATTTTCCTAAAATGTTCTTAACTTTTATAAGCACTCTTCCATCAACCCGACCCATTAAAGTAAACCACATCCAAAAACCAAATCCTTAATTTCCGTTCGTTTTTCCCCACTTCATTTCAATTTCCACAAAACTTCAAATCAACGAATTAAGGATTACCGTCATACAAAACAGAATCGAAAATCAAAACAAAACTCAAAAGAACTTTTAATTAGAAAATCAAAAGCAACAGCCAAAATCATTTTTTTAATGACATTTTCATGTTTACACTTAACAAGAGATATTAAATAATAAAAAAAATCAAAACAACAAAAAGTTTTTTTTAATTTATTTTCAAATGAAATAAAACAAACAAAAAAGAAAAAAGCATTATTTCTTGTTTAACAAAAATAAAAGTCGTATTGAAAATAAATAAAAAACTCACACGAAATCATAAATATTCCCTCCAATTAAAAAATTAAAAAATGAGAAAAATATATATAAATAAATAATTTTTAAAATTATTACAAATATACAAAAACAGAAAATAAAAAATATATATACTATACATTATAATTATATAAGAAATCAAAAGAAAAAAGAAATCCCTCTAAATCATTGTATTATTGTAACAAATATTGATGAACAAGTATTAAATCGTAAAACATCCACAGACATTTTTTAGCATGTTACATTCAATTTGAAAAAAGAAAAACATAAAAAGCAAAAAAATAATAATTGTTTTCATATAAATGTTTATTAACAAAATAATAAAAAAACCAATATAAATATATGAGTTCTTGTCACCTTGTCATTCATTCATTAATCGTATTATTATTCAATGAAAAAATAATATAATAACATTTCAACTCATTCTCCTTTATTAGAATACACTGAGAGAGAAAACAAACCCAAACTATATAATTAAGTAAAAAAATTGTGTCAATTTCTTAAAATTAAATTAAACATAAATCAAATCGATAAACATAAATCAATAAAAGTTTTAAGTGCGAAATATCTTAAATTTACCAAACGTCATTGTAAACTATATAAAACTGTTGGAAGCATTATCTATTGTTGTGATTTTTTTCCTGTTCAGTATTGGTTTTTCGAAAATCCCAGAATTTTGTATTTTTATTTTGAATTATGTGGATAAGATAAAAAAGATTTGTTTAGCCGGAAAATATCGTTTCGGTGGATTAAATGGTGGATTCGGTGGATAAGAAATGAACTGTATATAAAAATAGGAATTATTTTTATCTAGGAATGTGTTAAATCAGTTAATTGAAGCGAATGGTTTCGGGAAAACTAGTTATATAGGGAATATGAAACATTAGGCCTACACGGACAATGTTTCAAAGAGGACTTTCTTACCCGTAACTCACCAGAAAAAACAAAATTTTAGCAAATTTTAGTGAAATGGGATTGATTCATTGGGGGGTTATATGGGTCAATAGTGGTTTATCCTGGTAGAATTATTAACTACTCCATTAAAATACTCTATGTCAAATTAATATAATATCGGTTGAAAATCGTTTCGGATTCCATGAAATAAGAATCTGAGGTTTGCCACCCAAAGAGGTCATGAATATGAATCATTTATATGAAACAAAATACCAACAAAAAAAAATTAAACCTGGGATAATTGTTTAACATTCAAAGAGCAAAAATTGGTCAGAAAGTCTATTTTCGAACTTGAATAAATGTACTTTGTGGGAACTTACGTGATAATATTGAGCAGGAATGATTATGGTTAACTATCTTACTATGAAAAAGAAGGTAACCCCCAAATGGGAGAATCATATGATAATTTTTGGTAGGGGAATTTGGTACTGAAAACCGTCTTCGAACCATTAACACTAGATTGCCGAAGGCGGTCATTTTGACCGTTTTCCAATTTCAAGTACAAAAACAATTGTGTATATTATGACACAGCTTTTTAAAATTTGGTGACTTTTTGTACCACATATTAATCATAGTAGCTGCTTCCCTCCACCTTTCATTTCCCGTATTCACATGTGCTATACCTATATTGCCTAAAATCGGTCATTTTGGCCTCAGCGAATTGACCCTAATTTGATACATTCCGTTTTCAAATTTTCGTACCACAAATTGTCAATATCGGTCCTCGTTTTCATATAAAACTCGTACGGTTCCCTCAATTGTCAGTATTTTGAGGTTTCAGACATTGTTTTCTCTCGAATTGGCTTTTATTATATACGGCTTATGGCAGAATGGTTGTTCCATAAGCCGAGCTTAAAAAAATTCCAGTCGCATCTCATCCAATTTGAAATACCATTTCCCAAGATGTTGCCATCTACATGATCTTTCCATCGGATTCGTGTTCTTCCCCTTCTGCGTGAACCATCACTTGGTTTGCTTTTATATGCCTTTTGAGCTGAGGCATCTTCATCCATTCCCACAGGATGGCCTAGCCATCGTTGTCGATGCAGCTCGATCCGTCTGACTATGTCGATGTCGAGAATAGATGGTATAGCTCATGGTTCATTCGACGGCGATATCACCATCGACGCAGATCGGCTCATAGATCTTCCGGATAATTTATCTCTCAAACACTCCAAGATCTGCCTCATCTGCTTGCGTAAGTATTCATACATCAGATCCATACAACAGCACGGGTAATATCAGCGTCTTGTAGAGTGTGAATTTGGCCTGCCGGGAGGTGGCCTTGCTTTTCCAGCAGGAATAGATCACACGACAAACTACCACCTTGTTTGAATCCTCATTCGGTATTGAAAGACTCCGAGAGCTCCTTTCCGACTTTAAATGCTGACTGGGTACCAGTTAAAGTTATGCTGCATAACCATATTAATTTTTCAGTAATGTCAAACGCAGACATGGCTTTAAACACTTCTTAACGGATAGGCCTGTCGAATGCGGCTTTATAGTCGACAAATAGGTGTAATGTATCGATGTGTTTTTCGTGTTTTTTTTTGTTTTCCTCTTTTGGTCTTGAATAGTTCGGCTGGTAATCCATCAATACCTGCTGCGTTAATGCTCTATAGCCGATTAATTGCTACTCTGACTTGAACTTGGCTAGGTGGTATACACACTATTCCGTCATTCTTATTGGTTCTGAGGTATCTTCTTCACCGCCGCTTTTGGATACCAGAAGCTATTAAAAATGCTCCCTACAGATCCTCCTACATCCATCTACATCTCTGCAGAAGGATGTGCCTGCGCCAAAGCCTTCGGTTTGCTGTTTTACTCGTTGATAAAATTTCCGGACTTCATTCTGATTCCTGTACATCTCGAATTGCTCACGCTCACGTTTTCCTTGTTCTTTTTTCTAAAAATACGTTTATCCTCTCTCTTTTTCTCCCGATAATTTTCCATCGCATTGCGTGTGGCTACTGTGTGCAGTATTGCCCTATACGCTGTTTTTTCGCCTCAGTAGCATTACGGCACTTCTGATCGTACCACGGATTTCTTGAAGATGGTATTTTAAACAAGCGTTGCTTTTGCTGCAGTGGCTCCTATTTTAATTTATTAATGTCTTTAAGTCTGAAAGGATTATGATTTTTTATTATTTTTATGTATTGTTATTATTACTTTTTTTGTACGGTGGGGATCATTAATGGGCAATGTTTCTGAGAACCCAAAATACCAAATTAAATCCATTAAGACAAATATTAATGTGAGTGGAGTTTATTAATGTTGTGAGACCCGAAATGTTGTATAGGAGCTACCCTAAAACGTTTTCCGATACATACTAGGAACAGTTTAAGTGCATGAGCAAAATCGAAAATCTATATTATAAATATTATACCCTGTTTCAACAGATGTGTTGCATATGTGTATGACCCAAATCGGGCATGAATTTTACTCTGATTCTTCTACGACGAATATATCGATGTTATCATTTTATAGGACAACTCTACAACTACTATTCCGGTTAAACATTTTTTTTTAATATCCACTATTCCTAAACATTAAATTACAAAATAAATCTCTTCCTTTTTTTCCTAATCGACCTTTAATTTAACAAAAAATATAATTTTTGAAAAATACTAAAACAAAACTTCAGAAGTGAATTGGAGTGTGATACTATATCGGTTGTGCGTGCTTTTAACTAACAAAAACGAAAATATATAATTTTTATTTCCAAAAAAATAAAAATACACACATACATAAAAATACTAAACAAAATAACACAATTCAAACGAGAACAAGTTTTTAAAATCAAATAAAACCAAACGAAAAAACAATTGAAAACGATCAAGAAAAAACTTCTCTGTTTAAAAACTGCCTTCCATGAGAAAAAATACTGTTTCTGTTTTTTTTCAGATTTTTTTGAAAATAAATAAAGCCCACATAAAACAATTAAATGTTGACTATTTGTTTACTAAAATATAAATTAAATAATAATACTAAACATAAAACACAACCACACTAACATGCATGTTATTTTACTTTAAATTAATTTTAAAATAAAAATAAACATTTTGCAAAAAAACAACAATTTGTATGTCAAAAACCACACAAATAATATATGTTTAAAATTTAAGGAAAATGTCCCCTCAAATTGAAAATGTGTGTTACAAGACAGCTACACATACACATGATACTTAAGTAAATATGTATTTATTAAACACACACAAACACAGAAAAATATATACAAAGATAATTAAATATTTCAACCAATTGGAGTGAACTTAGTTTTTAAGTTCAGCCCAGTTTGACTTACTTTAACAAAATTAAAAAAAATGTCATCCTTAAATGAAACTAGTAATAATTACTTACATATATACAACAAGAACAACAAAGAAAAAAAAACAATGAAATCTAAACTTAATCTTTTTTCTTCTTTCCAATAACACCAATTTTCCCCCACATACTCGTATATAACAACAACAACAACAAAAAAGTAAAAAGGTTGTAGATTTTTATATAAAAAAAAACACCTAACCTAACAAAAAAAGAATCATTGCGGAGGACGAGAAGTATCAACAATGAAATGTTTTTATTACAACTGTTTTGTTAAACAACAACAAAAACAAAAATATATATTAAACTTTAAGAACAAAATACTTAAATAAATATTTCATTTTCCATTACCTATAATAACTATGACACCCACACACACTTACCTAGAATTGTCAGGATATACCTATCATAACTTATATGTGCATAATTATTAGTCCTTGATTTCCCCTTTTCTTTATAAATCACATGTTCCTTTATTTTCCAAACAGAAAAACATGCATACAGACATTTTTAAAAATTATATATACTTAAAAATTAAAACAAAAAAAAAAAAAAAATCAAAAAAATAAACAACTCTAATAAGAATGTAAAAAAATCAAACACTGAATGAATAAACTTTTTTGAAAGATTACTTATATAACAAAACAAACCAGAAAAAAATGTATTATGTATGAGTATTAAAAAAAAATAATAAAAAAAAACAACAACATAAAAAACTGGATAAGACCGACGTTCTTCTGTAAAATTTTAAATAAAGAAAAAAACAAAGAAAATTGTAATGGAATTTTTATTTATGTGCCTTGTAGTCGGAAATTATGAAAAAGGAAGGTAAGTAAAGGGTCAAGACGTCCAGAAGAACCAGAAATTGGGTCTTGAAAGGAGTAATCGATTTCATTCAAATTTTGCACATTGTTCTTTCGGTTCACTCCTTCTGGTCGCTCCCACACAATGTAATATTCCATATTTCCAAAAACCTAATCTGGAAACTCCAATTTCATATTAATGTTATTTCACAGGAAAGTACACGATTTTACCTGTTATATGACACCACTTTCATTTGAATACCAATACCACAAAAAGCAATAGAAAAAGGAATTGAGGTGTGCAATTTGTATAAGCCCGTCGTCAGGGCCATCTATTGATGGGAAAGATTCAAATCATGCAAATAAGTGTTTTTTAAGTCCAACCAATCGTACAATTATTGGACAGATAATCACATTTCAGCACAAATGATGTCAAATGAAAGAGTAAATAATCTACTTTAGTACGACTAGCTAACAATTTTTACAACATAAATATTTCCGCGGAAAATTATAGACAAAACTGGCTTATACCCCCTACTTCGTTAGCGCGTGGAAGTATTTAAAACCCAGTACAAAACATTATTAACACTTTTAGAACTATTTACTACCTATATTCTCTTATAGAACTTTTTTTTCCAAAACTACCTCCCTATCTCAACTCTACACAACAATTCTGATCGCAAAAGAAATTTAGCTCTATACAAATTTTTTTGTAATTTTTTACCCTTTGTACTCGTGTAAAATTTCCAAATTTCAAACATATCTTAGCCCAAATCCAACTGGTACTTAACAGTTAGTAAAAATTAATATAAATTGCCACACCTTCAGAATGGAAATCATGCAATCCAATGGAAATCTTATTACTCAATTTCAGGATTCCAGCTCTATCGGTTAGCTTTTAATCCAAACTGTATCAAATTTAGTGCCGTTTAGTACACATTAGTAGACATTTCCAAAACTTCCAACATAGCCCAATTCTACACCCCAACAGTAATCTTAACTTCAAATTTCAAGATTCTAGCTCTATCGGTTCACTCAAATCCACATTTGGTACTATTTTGTACACATTAGTACAAATTTCCAAAACTTCCTACATAGACCAATCCTACCTACACTCGAACTGTAACCCTTACTCCAAATTTCAGGATTCCAGCTGTATTGGTTCACCCAAAATTTTAATTGTACAAAATTTAGTACACATTAGTACGAACTTCCTAAAAAATCCACATCTGCATTCCAACAGTGATCCTAACATCAAATTTCAAGATTCCAGCTCGATCGGTTCACCCAAATCCAAATTTGGTACCATTTAGTACACATTAGTACAAATTTCCAAAACTTTCTACATAGCGCATCTTACATCCAATTGTACAAATATACAATACAATTAGTACAAATTTCTCTTACTACCTACATCATGCAATCCAATGGAAATCTTATTAATCAATTTCAGAATTCCAGCTCTATCGGTTGACTTTTAATCCAAATTGTACCAAATTTAGTGTCATTTAGTAGACATTTCCAAAACTTTCCACATACCCCAATCCAATACCCCAACAGTGATCCTAACTTCACGTGTCAAAATTCCAACTCTATCGGTTCACCTAAATACAAATTTGGTACCAATTTGTACACATTAGTACGAATTTCCAAAACTTCATACATACCTGAATCCTATATCCCAATAGTTATCCTAACTTCCAATTTCAAGGTTCTAGCTCTATCGGTTCACTCAAATCCTTATTTGGTAACATTTTGTAGACATTGGTACAAATTTCCAAAACATTCTACATATTCCAATCCTATACCCTAACAGTAACCCTATCTCCAAATTTCAGGATTCCAGCTGTATTGGTTCACACAAAATTTAAATTGTACAAAATTTAGTACACATGAGTATGAATTTCCAGAACTTCCTACAAAACTCAATCAAACACTCCAACAGTGATCCTACCATCAAATTTCAGGATTCCAGCTCTATCGGTTCACCCAAGTCCGCATTTGGTACCATTTTGTACACCTTAGTATAAATGTCCAAAATATTCTACGTAGCCCAATCCTACCCCATCCAAATTTTAGGATTCCAGCTGTATTGGTTCACGAAAAATTTAATTTGTACCAAATTTAGTATACATTAGTACGAATTTCCAAAACTTTCTGCAAGCCAAACCCTACACCCAACAGTAATTCTAACATCAAATTTTAAGATTCCAGCTCTATCGATTCAACCAAATACAAATTTGTTAGCATTTAGTACACAATAGTTCGAATTTCCAAAACTTTCTACATAGCTCAATACTACTTACCAACAATGATTTAAATTGTACCAAATTTAGTACCCATAAGTATAAATTTCCAAAACTACATCCATACCCTAATCCTACACTCTAACAGTAACCTACTTTCCAAATTTCAAAGTTTCCAGCTCAATTGGTTCACTTAATTTACCTCACATTAGTACGAATTTCCAAAAACTTCCACCGAGACCAATCCTACACCCCAAAGTGATCCAAACTTCAAATTTTAAAATTCCAGCTCAATCGGCTCACTCAAATCCGCATTTGGTACCATTTAGTACAAATTTCCAAACCTTTATCGCTTTATCGGTTCACCCAAAATTTAAATTGTACAAAATTTAGTTCACATTAGTAGGAATTTCCTAAATATTTCAATTCTTCCCCAACGATGATCCTAACTCCAAATGTAAAGCTTCCAGCTCTATCGGTTTACCCAAATCCAAATATGGTACCATATAGTAAACATTAGTACAACTTTTAAAATTCTCTACATACCATAATCCTACACCCCAACAGTGATCCTGACTCCAAATTGCATTGTTCCAGCTCTATCGGTTCACCCAAATCCAAATTGTACCAAATATAGTACGATTTAGTACTTTTCGTACACATAAGTAAAAAATTCCAAAACTACTTATATATCACAATCATACACCTCGTCGGTAATATTAGTTTAAATTTTCAGGATTCAACTCGATGTGTACCTCCAAATTAAATTTGCACCGAATATAGTACCATATATTGCTTTTCGTATATATAAGTACACGCTTCCAAAGCCAGCTCCTTATATCGACCCTACTTCTCAACCTTAATTTGCATTCCAAATTTCAAGTTTTTTGTACTAAATTTAGTACATTTTAGTACTTTTCGTTCTTATAGTTCGAATGTCAAAAAAAAACCCTTTGCTATATCTATTCTACACTTCATCTGTGACCCTCATTTAAAATTTAAGAGTTCTAGCTCTACCGGTTCGCCAAATACAAATCATCATCACATTTAGTACTTTTCGTACCGTTCTAGTACGAATTTCCTAAAACCCAGCCTTATCTGTCATCTTTGGACCAAGAATGACCTTCACCCAAAATTGCAAGATTCTATCTTCAGCCGTTTCGTCTGGGCGATGATAAATCGTTAAATCAGTCAGATGACTGACTGACAAATAATAAGTGGGCAATGTTGTTAAGAAAATTATTTCTTAAAATTTATATTTAATATATTTTTTTAAATGTATGTATATAATTTTTAAAAAAGAATATTGAATAAAAATTAAAGAATTATTAATTTACTAAAAATATTATTTGTTTTTATTTACGGATACAACAAATATGGTAAGTATACATGCCCCTGCGCATGCGTCATAACTTGTGTGATGGCGTCACTATTTTTCATTCACCTAGTTAGTTGTATGCATTTTTTGCGCAAATTTCACAAAAAATACCAGGCGCCCAGAAGAAAATAGAAAGTAGCCCGCCAAAAAAAATTTTAAAAATTGCATCTGGCAATGCCGTACAAATTGTTAGTTTTTTTAAATTTTTTTGGCGGGCTACTTTCTATTTTCTTCTGGGCGCCTGGTATTTTTGTGAAATTTGCACAAAAAATGCATACAACCAGGTGAATGAAAAATTGTGACGTCATCACACAAATAATGTCACATGCGTAGGGGCATGTATACTTACCACATTTGTTGTATCGGTAAATAAAAACAAAAAGTATTTGTAGTAAATTAATTATTCTTTATTCAATATTCTTTGTAAAAAATATATACACACATTTAAAAAATATTTGAAATATAAATTTTATGAAATAATTTTCTAAACAACTTAGGCCATTTATTTGGACTATATTCTACTGTAATCCTTCCTTGTGGAATTTGATGATTGAGAGATGAGTATAGAGATGGCTGACTGATTTAACGATTCATCAACACCCAGACGAAACGGCTTTAGATAGAATCTTGAAATTTTGGGTGAGGGTCATTCTTGGTCCAAAGGTGACAGATAAGGCTGGGTTTTAGGAAATTCGCACTTGAACGGTACAAAAAGTACTCAATGTGATGATGATGATTTGTATTTGGCGAACCGGTAGAGCTAGAATTCATACATTTTAAATGAGGGTCATGGAGTGTAGAATAGATATATCAAAGGGTTTTTTTGAACATTCGAACTATAAGTATGCGAAAAGTACTAAATTTAGTACAATTTCGTAGCATGTAAATGGATAGAGCTAAAAACTAGAAATTTGGAATGCAAATTAAGGTTGAGAAGCAGGGTCGATATAAGGAGCTAGCTTTGGAAGCGTGTACTTATGTATACGAAAAGTAATATATGGTACTATATTCGGTACAAATTTTAATTTGGAGATACAAATCGAGTTGGAATCTTGAAAATTTAAATTAACATTACCGTCAAAGTGTAGGATTGGGATATATACGTAGTTTTGGAATTTTTTTACTTATGTGTACGAAGAGTACTAAATCGTACTATAATTGGTACAATTTGGATTTGGCAGAACCGATAGAGCTGGAACAATTCAATTTGGAGCCAGGATCACTGTTGAGGTGTAGGATTATGGTATGTGGAGAATTTCGAAAATTCGTACTAATGTGTACTATATGGTACCAAATTTGGATTTGGGTGAACCGATAGAGCTGGAAGCTTTATATTTGGAGCTAGGATCATTGTTGGGGTAGAATTTAGCTATTTAGGAAATTTTTGAAATTCCTACTAATGTGAACTAAATTTTGTACAATTTAAATTTTGGGTGAACCAATTGAGCTGGGAACCTTGAAATTTGGAAATAAGGTTACTGTTAGAGTGCAGGACTGGGGTATGGATGTAAATTTGGAAATTCATACATATGGGTACTAAATTTGGTACAATATGAATTTTGGGTGAACTGATAGAGCTAGAATTCTGCAATGTGGAGTTACGATCTTTGTTGGTATGTAGTATTGAGCTATGTAGAAAGTTTTGGAAATTCGTACTAATGTGTACTAAATGGAGCTGGAATCTTTAAATTTGACGTTACAATCACTATGGTGTTTGGCTTTGTAGTAAGTTTTTGAAATTCGTGCTAATGTGTACACACAAATTCCCACAACATGTTGCTTAGAATTTATTTTGTAATATCTTGCGGAAGGACTAGCCGAATTCAACTAAACTTTGCACAACCTTATTTATTTACTATGCTTGTTTAAAGTTGTAAAATGGGACATATCGGTCCACTCTTTCTAGTACCTATCCCGCAAAGAGTTAACATTTGAGAATTTATAAATATCATATGAAGCGAACGGAATATCCTTAAATGCAGTAAATTAATTTAGTAAAGTCGGACTGAGCCGACTATATGATACCCTTTACCACTTTGGGTATGTATCCTTACAATTGCATGTCAATGTTCCCTCGAATGATCATACACATGCCTTGATACACGCTATTCGGTAAGTCGCACTGTTAAAAATTTAATCTCAATCAGACACCCGTTCGAAATACATATGGAAACCAGCTACATCTGCACCAATTTCAACAAAATGGAATAATGTCATTCAAGTCTCAATAGAAATCTGAATCGATTTTCGCGAAACATACCACAGAGCATTCTAGAAAGAATTCAGTACGCTATGCCAATTATAATGCCAATCGAAGTATACACAGGGACTTTGTTGCACCATTTATATAAAATCGGAAGGAAGTATATATGGGAACTATGCCGAAATCTAAACCGGGTTTCCCGACAATTAACACACATCATTCCTGACTTAATTCAGTACGCTAAGCCAAATTTCGTGCAAATCGAAAGTTATATAGGGACTTTGGTGCACCATTTAAATAAAATCGGACGAAAATATATTTGGGAGCTATATCTAAATCTGAACCGATTTTCACGAAACTTAGCACACATCATTCTAGGCTTAATTCAGTACGCTGTGCCAAATTTCGTGCAAATCGAAAGATATTTAGGGACTTTGATGCACCATTTACCTTAAATCGGACGAAAATTTATATGGGAATTATATCTAAATCTGAATCGATTTTCACGAAACATAGCACACATCGTTCTATATAAAATTCAGGACGCCGTACCAAATGTCGTGCATATCGAAGATATATAGGTACTTTGGTACACCAT
Source organism: Musca vetustissima (assembly GCF_032173495.1). Classification (NCBI taxonomy): domain Eukaryota; kingdom Metazoa; phylum Arthropoda; class Insecta; order Diptera; family Muscidae; genus Musca; species Musca vetustissima. The sequence goes on along the minus strand of NW_026881381.1, from coordinate 8,962 downwards.
TTACCTTAAATCGGACGAAAGTATATATGGGAGCTATGCCGAAATCTGAACCCATTTTTACAAAACTTGGCACATATCATTCTAGGCTTAATTCAGTACGCTGTGCCAAATTTCGTGCAAATCAAAAGTTATATAAGGACTTTGGTGCACCATTCACCTGAAATCGGACGAAACTTTATATGGGAGCTACATCTAAATCTGATCCGAGTACGCTGTGCCAAATTTCATGCAAATCGAAAGATATTTATGGACCCTTTACCTGTATATCAAATTTGAACCGATTTTTCCCAATTTCAATAGGGTTCGTTCTTGGGCCAAATGAATGAGATGTGCCAAATTTCGTCCAATTCGAATAATAAATGCGATCTGTACTTTGTTTACAATTTACCATGGACAGACGGACGGACATACATAAATCGACTTAGAAAGTGATTCTATGCATATTCTCAAAAGGAACCATGTGTCTATCTCGTTTCCTTTTGCATGTTACAAACATATGCACAAAGACATAATAGCCTGTACCGCAGTGTGGGTAAGGCTATACAAATACATAAATTAAAATATCCTGTAAATGTGAACTGAACGAATCTGGCTATTATTACCAAAGACACAGTTCAAATTATGGGCTAAATTGTGTCCTTTATATCCTTCTACATATAGATGGTGCTGTTATAAGTATAGTTGTCAAGCCACAAACCAATCCAATGAATAAAAAAGCTCTCCATCTGAACTTCTCCCTCATACAACATGTTTGCCACAAAACCAATTGGAAAGCTACAACAACAAAATACAGAACCTTTCCCTTTCAATCATACCAGCGTGTCATCCACCATCATACCACCACCTCGTTTTAAGGACCAACAAACAAGCAAACCAACAACATAAAACGAGAGGATACAACGAACGACACACAACCATTTCGTCGTATGCCGGGTGGTGTGCTAGTAGTTCAGTGTGTTGCCTATGGGTTGATACACTCAAAACGTTGTCCTTGCTGCTGCCGGTATTGGTGGCTCTGCTCACTGGCTTACTCTCACTCTCGTAGAGAGGGAAATTAAAGCGGCATTCCATACCTCGTGGTTGTTGCTGTCGTGGTTAGTGTTACTACTGTCGCAGTCGTTGGTGTTGCTGCTGCTGTCAGGCGTTTTAGTTGTTGTTGCTGCTGCTGTTGTTAATGGTGGTATGGCATTGCGTGTGTGTGTGTTGTTTCTGTTTCTGATTAAATGAGCCGAACGGAGTCAGAGTCAGTAGCAAGGACTCACTTAAAGTGCTCACATCACCGTTTTGTGTGACATTCACAACGCAACGCGACGATTTAAATTTGAAATTTATTTCATTCTTTAATTTTTTTTGGGAATAGATTTAAGGACACTTTAAATCTAGAAAACAACAACAACAAAAAACCAATTGAATTGGTTTGAACAATTTTTGAACAGCCGTATCCTGTGGTCATTAATTTGCTTAGCAAATCGAAATTAAATTCCTAAATTCTTTAAAAAAAAGAAAAAAATTGAATCTTCATCAACCACTTCGTTTTATGTGTGTTTGTCATACACGACGTGGCTGTGGTCGTGGTCGTTCTTTTTTAGATTTGTTTTACTAGTGTTAGTGGCGTGGCCTGACTTGGCGTGGAACTATTCCAAAACTATTCAGAAATTGCTAAAAAAGAATTCAAAGCCAAGCCTTTTTATTGCTGAAAAAGTGAAATTTGTGAATTTTTAAATTTCAGAATTAATTCTGAATATCAAATTTTTGTGTTTTTCACGGTTTTAATTAAACGGCCTCAAAATTAACTACTCAAAGTATCATCATAACGCTATGTCGTTATCCGCCATAGCAAAGGTAAGTAGTAGCCCATACCCTAAATTCCATAACCCCACCTCATCTTCTATATAGAATATAGAATTTTTCAAAATCATCGTCAAACATCGGAAACCGGAACTTGAATTTTGTTGCTGGCCCACAAACCTCCCCAAAAAAGTTTCAATGCTAAACGTCATTAGATGTGTGGTGTGGTCATGGTCTTGAATCAGATGGTTTGAGTTGCTATGTCGGTTTTTTGTATGCCTCCTCTTCTTCTTCTGCTGCTGCTTCTTTTTTCTCCAAGGATTGATTGGCTTTGTACTTTGAACTCTAATCCAACCAGCGGCCACTGCGCATGCCTGGCAAAAAAAATGGAATTCAAATACATTTCGCAACTCACACTCTCGTTCGCAGCACATTGTAGTTGATTTTTTTGCAAATTTCCAGAGTTACCAAATATTTTTTTTGTGTTTTTTATCCTTGTGGGATTATTTAGAAAAAGTTATAACCTGGGATGAGAGTTCCACGAAAGCTTTTCACCCAGGAAGTTCTTGCTTAGCTATTTTTAGGATTTGATATTAAAACTTTTATGTTGCTAACTAACAGTTTTTGGGGGGAAAATAATCCCCAAAGATAAGTAAGGAGGATTAGGGTTTTAATATTCAGAATATATAGTTTTTTGTTCTATTTGTTAAACTTAAAATTGATCAATGTAAAGTTTTATGCAATTTTATGTATACAACGAATTTGAGGAAACGGTTTTTTATGAGTCAATATTTACCTAATCTATGGGACATTAAATACAAACTAACAATTTGAATCGAATGGAACTCTTAAGCCCTTTTTTTAGAAACTTCGCAAATTTTATAAATAGGTTCTGAAGGTATGTGAATACATGAGTGTGTTCTTTTAAGTCCTTCACGTGGTTATCTTTTATAAAAAAATGTAACTCGAAAACTGTTGAACCTATATCCATATCAAGATTTAAAACGGCCGGATGCAAAATGTGTCCTTTGTGAGGCTGTAGTATAAAATCTGATGAAAGTTATATCTATATCTGAACCGATTCGTCTGAAACATCCGAACGAAATTTGAAAGGTCTGGCTGCTTCCTGTGATTTGAAAAAACGTGCCTATAGTGCAATGGTGGTAAAACTCAGTTGACAATCGTGCCCAGATTCCCGAATAATAGTAGCTACCAGTACATGGGAAAAACTGAAAAAATATTAATAAATCATAGTAGGAAAATTCACCAATAAGTACCCAAAAGCAATGCCAACTATCCAAAAGGTAATAGCAATAAAATTTCCAAAGGTATATATTAATCTAGTGAAGTGCCCTCGCTTGTATTCCTAGCGGAAAAGGAATACAAAACAAATAAATATTTTATATGGAAATCGCGAATACTGTATACTTTGTTGTACTATAGTTCCAAATTCCAAATGTACGAATAATCGACATTTAACATCAAGTTTGTTCCATTTAGTACTCTTCATACACATAAACACTTGTACAGATTTGGAACGTAGGAGTACACATTTTCAACACAAACTCCATATCACAATTATACGCTGAAACAGCAATCAATATTCCGAATTTTGGGTTTCCAGTTCTATCCCTTCACGCAAAACCCAAATTGTACTAAAGTTTGTAAACAACCTCAATCCAACAGTCCTTTAATTCCCAATTTCAAGTTTCCAGCTCTATCTATACTGGATAAAGCTGTATAGATCACTTGTACCAAATTTAGTACTTTTCTTTTTCATAAGTACTAATTTACAAAACTATCTCAATCCTACACTCCAACAGTAATTTTTATTTCAAAATTCAGGAGTCCAGCTCTACCCGTTCACACAAAATCAACATGTACCAAATTTAGTACCGTTTACTTCACATAAGTATGAATTTTAAAAACTACCCCCATATCCCAGTTCTACATTCCAACAGTAATCATTATTCAACAATTTGTAGCGTTCTCCGTTACCCAAATTTAAAATTTACCAAATTTAGTACCCTTTATTACATTTCGTACACGTAGGTACAATTTCCAAAACTTCCTCAGTTCTACACTCCAACAGTAATTTTAATCATAAATGTCAGAATCCCAGACCCATACATTCACATAAATCCAAATTGTATGATATTTAATACCAATTAGTAATTTTCGTACTCATAAGTTCGAATTTCCAACACTACATCAATCATTTACTCTAACAAAGATTTTGATTCCAAACCATGGTACAATTATAAACGGTAACAGCAAATCCCAGCTGATTTGAATCCAACGTAATACTAGTGTCAATATGAATTTGACAAATTATGTTTTTAAAACTCACCCAACAGGAAAATTGGGAACGCATACAATTTGAAATTTTTATTTATTAAATATGCTCCCGTATTCAGTTTACTCAACCTGTCTGATGGGAAAGTTTGAGGAAGAAAATCTTTCTTCATGGAATAACTAGCAATTCCCTGCATTTTCATATGTGTTACACATATAAGTGGCAATGGCTCAATTATAGGAAAGATGTGGAAGCGCTAGAAATGTAAATTTGATAGATTTTCATTCATGTTTTTCAAATTTTATTTTGAGGATTCGAAAATATTTCATTTTCAAAATAAATATTATTTTTTGATAATTTGTTTGTTTGTTTACATTTTTCTGTCAAATAACGTTATACTAGTGTATAACTTACAATAACAAATTTCAATGTGGTTGTTGTATCGTTTGTTGTACAACAACACTTGCTGTTACCTTCTATTATTATACCATGATTCCAAACATAAGTTTTCCAACTCTATCCAATCACTCAAATCTAAACTGTACCAAATTTAGTACCATTTAGTACAAATAATTACGATTTTTTTAAAACTATTTCCATATTTCAATTCTGCACTCCAACAGTATTTTTAATTCCAGGATTTTAGTCCTATCCGTTAACACAAATCCAAATTGTACCATATCCAGTATTATTTAGTACTTTTTGTACCCATAAGTACGAATTTCCTAAATACATCAATTATGTACTCTTGCAGTAAACTTAATTGATATTTCAGGTTTCTATCCGTTCCATTCCATTTCAATCCGAAATCTAAATTGTACCAAGTTTAGTACCATTTGGTACACATACATTTTAATCATATTTTTAATCCCAAATTTCAGTATTCTATCATCCGTTCGTCCGAAAACGAATTTAAAATATTTAGTACTATTTATTACTTTTTGTTCGAATTTCGAAACTACCGTTATCCTACACCCCAAAAGTAGTTTTAATTCCAAAATTCTAGAGTCGAGCTCTATCCGTTCAAACATAATCTAGTTGTACCAAAGTACATAAGTACTTTACTTTCAAATCACAATTCTACACTCCAAAACCAGTAAGAAAACTTGCACAGTCGGACCTGGCCCACTTATGCACATATGTATTGCATGTCAAAGTGCCCTCGGAGGAGCATACTTATGTCTTTCTGCAACCTATAATAAATTTAACCAGTAAGGAAAGTAGTAAAGTCGGACTGGGCCGACTATATAATACCCTTTACCACTTAGGGTATATTCTATATATGTCTCTTAACAGACTCCGCCATTTCGAAAGAACATTGGCATGAAATTGAACGAACTTGAATATAAGATCTTTATGCTAAATTTCATTTCATTGAACCGATTTTCACGGACGAAATATATATGAATCTTGAACGATTTTCACGAAGCTTATCGCACATCATTCTACACTATGCCAAATTTCGTGCAAATCGAAACATATATATGGACTTCGGTGCACCATTTACATAAAATCGGACGAAAATATATACGGGAGCTATATCTAAATCTGAACCGATTTCCATGAAACTTAGCACACATCATTTCAGACCTAATTCATTATGCTGTGCCAAATTTTGTGGAAATCGAAAGATATATAGGGACGTTGGTGCACCATTTGCTTTAAATCGGATGAAAATATATATGGGAGTTTTATCTAAATCTCAACCGATTTTCGCGAAACTTTGCACACATCATTCTAGACTCAATTCAGTACGCTATGCCAAATTTCGTGCAAATCGAATGATATATAGGGACATTGGTGCACGATTTCCATAAAATCGGACGAAAATATATACGGGAACTATACCTAAATCTGAATCGATTTTTATGAAACTTAATACGCATCACTCTAGTCTAAGTTTAGTACGCTATGCCAAATTCCGTGCAAATCGAAAGATATATTGGTACTTTGGTGCACCATTTATATTAAATCAGACGAAAATTTATGGGAGCTATATTTAAATCTGAACCTATTTTTCCCAATTTCAATAGGGTTCGTCCTTGGGCCAAATAAGTGACCTATGCAAATTTTCATCCAAGGCGTATCATAAATGTGACCTGTACTTTGTTTACGGACATGCATAAATCGACTTAAAAAGTAATTTTATGCATATTCTCAAAAGGAACCATGTGTCTATCTCGTTTCCTTTTGCCTGTTACAAACATATGCACAAAGACATAATACCCTGTACCACATTGTGGTGAAGGGTATAAAAACCGTTTTTTAATATCGTTCTAACTTTCCATCAGTGACCCCCATTCCAAATTTCATAATTCTAGCTCTTCCCGTTTGCCTAATACAAAGGGTACATTGTAGTACTTTTCGAACCCTTCTAGTTCGAATTTCCAAAATCTCAGCCTTATCTCACGCCTACACACCAACAACAACCAACACTCACTCACTTACGGGCATGGCTAAATCGACATAGATTTTTAATTCAGGTAAATAAAAATCAGGCAATAAATAGCAATAATAAAAGTGTAAAAGTTTTTGAAGAATTCTAAAGAAAACTATTAAACATAATATTTCGTTCCGTATCCTTTATTCTGGAGGACATTTATTATTTATTATTCACGACATTTATTATTATTCCGGCTTTAAATAAATTTCTTTGGTTTCACAATTTTCTCCGTTGATTTTTGAGTTAATGATCTGAAACATGTTCTGGATTGGGTTGGGTACAGAGTATTGGGTAGACCAAGGGAGAACTTCAAACGAATTTGTAAAAATTAAAACAATAAACACTCCTTAACCACTTTTAGCGTATGTTTTGGGTCGTTACCTCGGTCAAATGTCCATCTAAGAGGCATCTCTTCCTGGATCTCATCGTAATTTGTTAATTCCTGAAAATATGATTACGAAGAGATACCGCATAGGAGCTGTTGACCTCTAATCGGTCAAGAGAGTGCAAATATATCGAAAATTTTACCCTTAATATAGTTCCGCAGAAACTTAGAGCTCAGTGGTAGTTGTGTAGGCTATCATACAAACTTTTGGAACCAAAGAAAATAATAATAATGTCACATAATCTTCAGCACCATTGATATTCCTCATTATCGAATTTGGGGTCTCATGGGGTCACAAAAAAGCCTATGATTCCCACAAGACATACTTCTGAGTAAGGTATTAAAAATTACCAAATTTATTAAGAAATTATTTTTCGCTTTAAAAAACCATGGCGCTTTAATTCTGTATTTATTCAACAAAAATGATCTCAATAATCCCCATTTATTTCCCCACATTTTAAACCACCTATAATACATTAGTACACACTCATCCTCATACCGGCTTTTTTAAATCTAAATTATCCTTTTTTTGTACAAATTCCCACTCTCCACTTTTTATAACTACATTATTCTCCCTTTTTTCACTCTCCCATTTTTTTATTATTCTCATCCCCTCTAACTCTCAAAACCACCACTTACTCATAACCCCCTCCTTTACCACTATCACGAAATATGAGCTTTTTCCAACAAAGCTCACTCATCCTTTAACTCTCCACGTATATATAGCCCTGCAACATGAAATACATAACTCACGTAAATTCATATCCTTGTCCCAGTGTGTTTTGCTGTTTTTGTTGTCAAATGTCCTTGGTTCTTGGGTTCTATAGAATTCCTAGCATATCCAACCCGCACAGAACTTAAACACTGTGTGTGAGTGAGTGTTCTACCGTTGCTTCTCTCTTATCTCTCGAAACACATTTCTCAGTTAAGGTCCTGCTGCGAAAATAAAAGAACTTCCGTGTTCGTTGAAATTCGTTTTGTTTGGTGCCTTCGATTGAGCAAAGAACGATTGGTTGGTTGCTGAAATGTCCTTGAATGTTACGTTGACTCAAAAAACAGAGAATAAAACAAACATCTGAACTCTAGTTAGCTGGTAAATTGTGAAATGTAATAATTCTTCCTTTTTTATATGCCCCCTTTTTTTGTGTGTGCGTTTGTTTGCTTGTATTACTTTTTTTTGTTTACTTTGCATATTTTTCTTTTGCTTCTTGTTCTTCCCCACTCGTTTTTGTTGGCTTTGCTTTCGCTATTTTGCCTTGATGTAGGTTCGTTGACCCGACCTTGGAATGCGACATACTTTAAGAGGGACTTTAACAGGATAACAGCAACTGTTGTACAATGCCAGAGCACAAAATGCTACAACAAGGATCCGTTCAAGGCGAGCGAGGTTCAATAACCTCTGTGGGAAATTGACTTTAATACATTTGAGGGGGGTTTTTCTTTCTTTCATTCGTCGGTTGTTACCAAGCGCAATTTTTCCTTGGGTGAAATTCGTTTTGTTGTAGGCTCGTCAAACAGTTTATTTTGTTAGAATAATTTATTCTCTTGGCAAAGTTCGGGGTTTATGTGTCTGATATCTATTGTCAAGTATGTGTACATGTATGTGTGTGTTTGTGGGTAATTTTTGTGGCAAATTTAAATTTTGCACGTATGTATGTGTTGACTTTAAGACCAAATGGTATCTTGCAATTTTTGCAACGCCATCAACAGATAAATAATTGTTACTGCAACAACAACATCAACCACAATAGGAATTAGGGTGCCTTTTGAGGTAAATGACCCATTAAGTTATTCAACGGGTGCATTGACCAGTTCAGGGATGACATGAAAATGTATTCAGTAACTAGAATAATGCAATTTAACGTTTGCAGATATTATGTGATAAAAACAAAAATAAAGGGGGAAATATTGCAATTTGTTTTCTTAGAAAGACAGCAGTAGGATCTACAGAAGAGGATTGTTACAAAGTCTAACCTATTATGCTTCGAGATTAAATTTTTGTTTTGTTCAGAAAATAGTCTTTAAAATGTCAAAAAGTCTGGGGGAGGTG
>NW_026881380.1:0-34586 GCF_032173495.1 Musca vetustissima | reverse complement strand
TATAGGTTGGATGGAACTTAAAAAATATTCTTTAAAAAATCCACGCCTATAGGTTGGATGGAACTTAAAAAATATTCTTTAAAAAATCCACGCCTATAGGTTGGATGGAACTTAAAAATATTCTTTAAAAAATCCACGCCTATAGGTTGGATGGCCTATAGCTTAAAAAATATTCTTTAAAAAATCCACGCCTATAGGTTGGATGGAGCTTAAAAAATATTCTTTAAAAAATCCACGCCTATAGGTTGGATGGAGCTTAAAAAATATTCTTTAAAAAATCCACGCCTATAGGTTGGATGGAACTTCCACGCCTATAGGTTGGATGGAGCTTAAAAAATATTCTTTAAAAAATCCACGCCTATAGGTTGGATGGAGCTTAAAAAATATTCTTTAAAAAATCCACGCCTATAGGTTGGATGGAGCTTAAAAAATATTCTTTAAAAAATCCACGCCTATAGGTTGGATGGAGCTTAAAAAATATTCTTTAAAAAATCCACGCCTATAGGTTGGATGGAGCTTAAAAAATATTCTTTAAAAAATCCACGCCTATAGGTTGGATGGAGCTTAAAAAATATTCTTTAAAAAATCCACGCCTATAGGTTGGATGGAGCTTAAAAAATATTCTTTAAAAAATCCACGCCTATAGGTTGGATGGAGCTTAAAAAATATTCTTTAAAAAATCCACGCCTATAGGTTGGATGGAGCTTAAAAAATATTCTTTAAAAAATCCACGCCTATAGGTTGGATGGAGCTTAAAAAATATTCTTTAAAAAATCCACGCCTATAGGTTGGATGGAGCTTAAAAAATATTCTTTAAAAAATCCACGCCTATAGGTTGGATGGAGCTTAAAAAATATTCTTTAAAAAATCCACGCCTATAGGTTGGATGGAGCTTAAAAAATATTCTTTAAAAAATCCACGCCTATAGGTTGGATGGAGCTTAAAAAATATTCTTTAAAAAATCCACGCCTATAGGTTGGATGGAGCTTAAAAAATATTCTTTAAAAAATCCACGCCTATAGGTTGGATGGAGCTTAAAAAATATTACTTTTTAATATTTTTTAGGGCACCATCAGACAAGGCGTGGATTTTTTTAAAGAATATTTTTAGGCTCCATCAGACAAGGCGTGGATTTTTTAAAGAATACTTTTTAGGGCACCATCAGACAAGGCGTGGATTTTTTTAAAGAATATTTTTTAGGGCACCATCAGACAAGGCGTGGATTTTTTAAAGAATACTTTTTAGGGCACCATCAGACAAGGCGTGGATTTTTTAAAGAATATTTTTAATATAAACTATAAGGCGTGGATTTTTTAAAGAATATTTTTAATATAAACTATAAGGCGTGGATTTTTTAAAGAATATTTTTAGGCATCAGACAAGGCGTGGATTTTTTAAAGAATAGGGCACCATCAGACAAGGCGTGGATTTTTTTAAAGAATATTTTTAGGCTCCATCAGACAAGGCGTGGATTTTTTAAAGAATACTTTTTAGGGCACCATCAGACAAGGCGTGGATTTTTTTAAAGAATATTTTTAGGCTCCATCAGACAAGGCGTGGATTTTTTAAAGAATATTTTTTAGGGCACCATCAGACAAGGCGTGGATTTTTTAAAGAATATTTTTTAGGGCACCATCAGACAAGGCGTGGATTTTTTAAAGAATATTTTTTAGGGCACCATCAGACAAGGCGTGGATTTTTTTAAAGAATATTTTTTATCAGGGCGTGGATTTTTTTAAAGAATATTTTTAGGCCATCAGACAAGGCGTGGATTTTTTAAAGAATATTTTTTAGGGCACCATCAGACAAGGCGTGGATTTTTTTAAAGAATATTTTTTCCAGGGCCCATCAGACAAGGCGTGGATTTTTTAAAGAATTTTTTTTTGAGGGCCCATCAGACAAGGCGTGGATTTTTTAAAGAATATTTTTTTGAGGGCCATCAGACAAGGCGTGGATTTTTTAAAGAATATTTTTTTTAGGGCCCATCAGACAAGGCGTGGATTTTTAGGCTCCATCCGGCAAGGCGTGGATTTTTTAAAGAATATTTTTAGGGGACCATCAGACAAGGCGTGGATTTTTTAAAGAATATTTTTAGGCTCCATCAGACAAGGCGTGGATTTTTTAAAGAATATTTTTAGGCGACCATCAGACAAGGCGTGGATTTTTAGGCTCCATCCGGCAAGGCGTGGATTTTTTAAAGAATATTTTTAGGGGACCATCAGACAAGGCGTGGATTTTTTAAACGAATATTTTTTTGAGGGCCATCAGACAAGGCGTGGATTTTTTAAAGAATATTTTTTTGAGGGCCATCAGACAAGGCGCGGATTTTTTAAACGAATATTTTTTTGAGGGCGAGAATATTTTTAGGCGACCATCAGACAAGGCGTGGATTTTTTAAAGAATATTTTTAGGGCACCATCAGACAAGGCGTGGATTTTTTTAAAGAATATTTTTTAGGGCACCATCAGACAAGGCGTGGATTTTTTTAAAGAATATTTTTAGGCTCCATCAGACAAGGCGTGGATTTTTTAAAGAATATTTTTTAGGGCACCATCAGACAAGGCGTGGATTTTTTTAAAGAATATTTTTTAGGGCACCATCAGACAAGTATTTTTAGGCGTGGATTTTTTAAAGAATATTTTTAGGGCACCATCAGACAAGGCGTGGATTTTTTTAAGGGGCACCATCAGTGGATTTTTTTAAAGAATATTTTTAGTGACTATCCACTATAGGCGTGGATTTTTTAAAGAATATTTTTAGGGACAAGGCCATCAGACAAGGCGTGGATTTTTTAAGACAAGAATATTTTTAGGGCACCATCAGACAAGGCGTGGATTTTTTAAAGAATTTTTTTGGATTTTTTAAAGAATATTTTTAGGCTCCAACCATCAGAATATTTTTTAGGGCACCATCAGACAAGGCGTGGATTTTTTAAAGAATATTTTTTAGGGGCGTGGATTTTTTAAAGAATATTTTTTAGGGCCATCAGACAAGGCGTGGATTTTTTAAAGAATATTTTTTAGGGCACCATCAGACAAGGCGTGGATTTTTTAAAGAATATTTTTTAGGGCAACATCAGACAAGGCGTGGATTTTTTTAAAGAATATTTTTTAGGGCAACATCAGACAAGGCGTGGATTTTTTTAAAGAATATTTTTAGGCTCCATCAGACAAGGCGTGGATTTTTTTAAAGAATATTTTTAGGCTCCATCAGACAAGGCGTGGATTTTTTTAAAGAATATTTTTAGGCTCCATCAGACAAGGCGTGGATTTTTTTAAAGAATATTTTTAGGCTCCATCAGACAAGGCGTGGATTTTTTTAAAGAATATTTTTAGGCTCCATCAGACAAGGCGTGGATTTTTTTTTTTTTAAAGAATATTTTTAGGCTCCATCAGACAAGGCGTGGATTTTTTTAAAGAATATTTTTAGGCTCCATCAGACAAGGCGTGGATTTTTTTAAAGAATATTTTTAGGCTCCATCAGACAAGGCGTGGATTTTTTTAAAGAATATTTTTAGGCTCCATCAGACAAGGCGTGGATTTTTTTAAAGAATATTTTTAGGCTCCATCAGACAAGGCGTGGATTTTTTTAAAGAATATTTTTAGGCTCCATCAGACAAGGCGTGGATTTTTTTAAAGAATATTTTTAGGCTCCATCAGACAAGGCGTGGATTTTTTTAAAGAATATTTTTAGGCTCCATCAGACAAGGCGTGGATTTTTTTAAAGAATATATTTAGGCTTCATCAGACAAGGCGTGGATTTTTTTAAAGAATATTTTTAGGCTCCATCAAACAAGGCGTGGGTTTTTTAAGGATATTTTTCATGGGGCTTAAACTAGGTGGGAATATTTTTAAGGGCTTTTTAATCACTGTCCTCTTTTCCGAGTTTGTGTAGGAGTTATTACCCTTCAATGAATTGCTTTTGTCTGAAGATAATTAAAATGGAAAATGGAAAAATATTCTTTAAAAAATCCACGCCTTGTCTGAGGAGGTACAAAAATATTCTTTAAAAAATCCACGCCTTATCTAAGGACTTAAAAAATAATCCTTAAACAATCCACGCCTTGTCTGAGGACTTAAAAAATATTCTTTAAAAAATCCACGCCTTGTCTGAGGCCTTGAAAAAATATTCTTTAAAAAATCCACGCCTTGTCTGAGGCTTTGAAAAAATATTCTTTAAAAAATCCACGCCTTGTCTGAGGCTTTGAAAAAATATTCTTTAAAAAATCCACGCCTTATATAGCGTTCTGAAAAAAAAATATTCTTTAAAAAATCCACGCCTTGTCTGATCGCACAAAAATATTCTTTAAAAAATCCACGGCCCTCAAAAAAATATTCTTTAAAAAATCCACGCCTTGTCTGAGGCCTTACAAAAAAATATTCTTTAAAAAATCCACGCCTTGTCTGAGGCCTCAAAAAAATATTCTTTAAAAAATCCACGCCTTGTCTGATGGCCCTCAAAAAAATATTCTTTAAAAAATCCACGCCTTGTCTGATGGCCCTCAAAAAAATATTCTTTAAAAAATCCACGCCTTGTCTGATGGCCCTCAAAAAAATATTCTTTAAAAAATCCACGCCTTGTCTGAGGCCCTCAAAAAAATATTCTTTAAAAAATCCACGCCTTGTCTGAGGCCCTTAAAAAAATATTCTTTAAAAAATCCACGCCTTGTCTGAGGCCTTTAAAAAAAATATTCTTTAAAAAATCCACGCCTTGTTCCTTTAAAAAATATTTTTAAAAAATCCCCGGCTTGTTGAGGAATTCAAAAAATATTCTTTAAAAATCCACGCCTTGTCTGAGGCCTAGAAAGCCTAGAAAAATATTCTTTAAAAATCCACGCCTTGTCTGAGGCCTAGAAAGCCTAGAAAAATATTCTTTAAAAATCCACGCCTTGTCTGATGGCCCTCAAAAAAATATTCTTTAAAAAATCCACGCCTTGTCTGATGGCCCTCAAAAAAATATTCTTTAAAAAATCCACGCCTTGTCCGATGGTCCCCTTAAAATATTCTTTAAAAAATCCACGCTTTGTCTGATGGCCTTCAAAAAAATATTCTTTAAAAAAATCCACGCCTTGTCTGAGGCCTTCAAAAAAATATTCTTTAAAAAATCCACGCCTTTTCTGAGGCCTTAAAAAATATTCTTTAAAACATCTATGCCTTGTCTGAGGCCCTCAAAAAAATATTCTTTAAAAAATCCACGCCTTGTCTGAGGCCCTTAAAAAAATATTCTTTAAAAAATCCACGCCTTGTCTGAGGCCCTCAAAAAAAATATTCTTTAAAAAATCCACGCCTCTTGTGTAGACCTCAAAAAAATATTCTTTAAAAAATCCACGCCTTGTCTGAGGCCCTTGTCAAAAAAAAAATATTCTTTAAAAAATCCACGCCTATTCTAAGGCCCTAAAAAAATATTCTTTAAAAAATCCACGCCTTGTCTGAGGCCTTTAAAAAATATTCTTTAAAAAATCCACGCCTTGTCTGAGGCCCTTGTCAAAAAAATATTCTTTAAAAAATCCACGCCTTGTCTGAGGCCTTTCGAAAATATTCTTTAAAAAATCCACGCCTTGTCTGAGGCCTTGAAAAAATATTCTTTAAAAAATCCACGCCTTGTCTGAGGAGGTACAAAAATATTCTTTAAAAAATCCACGCCTTGTCTGAGGCCTTTAGAAAAATATTCTTTAAAAAATCCACGCCTTGTCTGAGGCCTTTAGAAAAATATTCTTTAAAAAATCAACGCCTTGTCTGAGGCCTTTAGAAAAAATATTCTTGAAGAAATCCACGCCTTGTTTGAGGCCTTACAAAAATATTATTTAAAAAATCCACGCCTTGTCTGAGGCCTTTAGAAAAAAATATTCTTTAAAAAATCCACGCCTTGTCTTTAAAAAAATCCACGCCTTGTCTGAGGCCTTAAAAAATATTCTTTAAAAAATCCACGCCTTGTCTGAGGCCTTTAGAAAAAATATTCTTGAAGAAATCCACGCCTTGTTTGAGGCCTTACAAAAATATTATTTAAAAAATATTCTTTAAAAAATCCACGCCTTGTCTGAGGCCTTTAGAAAAATATTCTTTAAAAAATCCACGCCTTGTCTGAGGCCTTTAGAAAAATATTCTTTAAAAAATCCACGCCTTGTCTGAGGAGGTACAAAAATATTCTTTAAAAAATCCACGCCTTGTCTGAGGCCTTTAGAAAAATATTCTTTAAAAAATCCACGCCTTGTCTGAGGCCTTTAGAAAAATATTCTTTAAAAAATCCACGCCTTGTCTGAGGCCTTTAGAAAAATATTCTTTAAAAAATCCACGCCTTGTCTGAGGAGGTACAAAAATATTCTTTAAAAAATCCACGCCTTGTCTGAGGCCTTTAGAAAAATATTCTTTAAAAAATATTCTTTAAAAAATCTTTAATCACGCCTTGTCTGAGGCCTAAAAATATTCTTTAAAAAATCCACGCCTTGTCTGAAACAAAAATATTCTTTAAAAAATCCACGCCTTGTCTGAGGAGGTACAAAAATATTCTTTAAAAAATCCACGCCTTGTCTGAGGAGGTACAAAAATATTCTTTAAAAAATCCACGCCTTGTCTGAGGAGGTACAAAAATATTCTTTAAAAAATCCACGCCTTGTCTGAGGAGGTACAAAAATATTCTTTAAAAAATCCAAAAAAATCCCACGCCTTGTCTGAGGCTCGATAGCCAAAAATTTACAAGAAGAGAGGGGCCTGGAGGAGAGGGAGAAGGGTGTTAAGGGGTATAAATATGAAGATGAGGGTTTATCATCACGGGTAACAATGTTTTCTTGGTAGTAAATAATAATGCACATACTCGTTAATATTTACTGGGAAGTTGATACACAAGATAACATGGAGGACAGATGGGGTTTGTTTGATTGAATTCAGCAAAGTTTTGGTATCGATAAAAGACAAATCAGCTATTATTTTCATTAAAAATCAAATTAAGAATATATTTTGCATAGGAAAACTACATTTTTCGTTAGAAAAACTCAATTCAGCTAGGTTTTAATTGTGAAATAATTAATTCAGCTAGGTTTTACTTGTGAAATAATTAATTCAGCTAGGTTTTAATTGTGAAAAACCTAATTCAGCCAAGGTTTTTCTTTTAAGAATAAGACAATTCAGCTGAGTTTATTTATATAGAAACTCAATTCAGCTATGTATTTCAAGAGAAAAATCAATTTATGTAATATTTACCTGAGAAAATGTCAATTCAGCCAAATGTTTCTTTTGAAAACTCAATTCAGCTAAGGTTTTTAATAGAAAATTCCATTTTTGCTAACTTATACAGTATAGAAATGCCATTCAGCTAAGGTTTTATAACGGAAAAATTAATTCAGCTAGCCATTTTTTCAATAGAAATAGAAAAACTCAATTCAGCTAATTTTTAATATGAAACAACTCAATTCAACTATGATTTTCTATAGAAAAATGCAATACAGTTAGGTTTATTTATTTAAATACTCAATTCAGCTAAGTATTTCAAAAGAAAAAATCAATTCAGCTAAAGTTTTCCTGGGAAAAAGTAAATTAAGTAAACTTTTTCTATTAAAAATACAACTCAGCAAATGTTTCTAATAGAAAATGTCAATTCAGCTAACTTATAAAGTAGAAAAATGTTATTAGGCTAAGGTTTTTAATCGGCAACGTGAATTCAGCTAACTTACTTTTTGGAAAAACTCAATTCAGCTAAGATTTTCCTTAGAAAAACTTAATTCAGCTATTATATTTCTTAGAAAAACTTAATTAAGCTATGTATTTTCAAAGAAAAAATAAATTCAGCTAAAATTTACCTTAGAAAAAGTCAATTCAGCTAGATTTTTATATTGAAAAACTCAAGTCGGCAAAGGTTATTAATAGGAACTTTCAAATTAACTAACCTATAAAGCCCAAAAATGCTATTCAGCTAAGGTTTTTTATGGGCAAAGTGAATTCAGCTGACTATTTATATTGAAAACACACAATTTAGCTAAGTTTTAATTATGAAAAACTTAATTAAGCTAAGACTTTCTATTGTAAACCTTAATTCAGCTAACATTTTGTAATGAAAAACTCAATTTAGCTATGAATTTCCAATTAATCAATCCAAAAATTAATCCTGATAACATTTTCCTTAGAAAAAGTCAATTAACTGGATTTTTCTGTCGAAAAACTCAATTCAGCTAATGTTTTTAATGGAAAATTTAATTTTAGTAACTTATAATATAGAAAAATGCTATTCAGTTAAGTTTTTCTTTTGGGAAAGTAAATTCAGCTAACTATTTCTATTGAAAACGTAAATTCAGCTAACTTTTTCAATAGAAAAACTGAATTTAGCTAAGTTTAACTTCAAAAATCCCAATTCAGCAAAAAATTTTTTTTCTATAGAAAATTTCAATACAGCTAAGATTTTCTTCAGGCAGACTAAATTCAGCTACCATACCATTTCTCAATTAAGCTAAGTTTTCCTATGGAAAACCTCAATTGAGCTAAGTTGTTCTATAGAAATATTCTAACTAAAAACTTAGCTAAGTTTTCCTATAAAAACCCTCAATTCAGCTACACTTTTCTACATAAAAATACAATTCAGCAAACTTTTTTCACGGAAAACACAATTCAGCTATGTTTTTCAGTTATAAACTCAATTCAGCTAGCATTTTCCGTAGAAAACCTCAATTCAGCAAAGCTTTTCTTTCGAAAAGCACAATTCAGCACTGTTTTTCCATATTAAAAATGAACTTAGCTAAGTTTTTCTATAGCAACACTCAATTCAGCTAACTGTAGGTACCGAAAAAATCCATTCAACTGAGATTTTCCATAGAAAAACCCAATTCAGCTAACTTCCTTTAAAGAAAAACTCAATTCAGCTAACTGTTTCTATAAAAAAAAATAATACATTCAGCGATTTTTTTCTTTAGAAAAGCTCAATTCAGCTACAGTTTTTATGTAAAAACTCTATTCAGCAAACCCTTTTTTTATACACTAACCAAATTCAGCTATCGTTTTCTATGTTTAGACTCAGTTCAGTCACGTTTTAATATAGAATATATAAATTCAGCTACTACTTAAAAAAACATTCAATTCAGCAATGTTTTTCTTCAAAAAACTCAATTCAGCGAAGCTTTTTGTATAAAAAGTCAACTCAGCTACATTTGTCAGTATAAACATTCAATTCAGCAATGTTTGTCCTCAAAAAACTAAATTCAGCTAAACTTTTTCTTTGAAAAAACTCAATTCAGCGAAGCTTTTTGTATAAAAAGTCAATTTAGCTAAATTTGTCAGTATAAAAATTCAATTCAGCAACGTTTTTCTCTACAAAAACTCAATTCAGCTAAACTTTTTCATTGAAAACGCCAATTCAGCTAACTATTGATAGAGAAAATCTCAATTCAGCAAACTTTTTCTATATAAAAACTAAATTCAGCATAATTTTTCCTTAGAAAAACTCAATTCAGCTAACCTTTCATATTTATAATGTCAATTTAGCAAACTTTTCGTAGATAAAAATTCAATTCTGCAAACTTTTTATATATAAATACTCAATTCAGCTAAGTTTTTCAGTAATAAACTCAATTCAGCTACGATTTTCTCTCAAAAAATTCAATTCAGCTGACTTTTCCTATAGAAAAACTCAATTCAGCTAACTTTTTCCGGCTAAAAACTCAATTCAGCTAAGTTTTTCCATCGGAAAACACAATTCAGCTAAGGTTTTCCATCGGAAAACTCAATTCAGCTAAGTTTGCCTACAGAAAATCCCAATTCAGCTACGATTTTCTCTAGAAAACACAATTCAGCTAAATTTGTCTCTGAAAAAAATCTTTAAAAACAGTCCTTACATTCCTAAATTAATTTCTTACTTCTCGAACTACAACAATTTAACTAATGACATTATCAAGTGTTCATCTTCTGTCTTCGTCTGTTCCGCCCGATATGCTGCTGTTGCTGTGCTGCCAGCTGCCGTATCCGTTTGCTGTCATTTGGATTTCCTTTTACGTATCATTACCACTAACTGATGGATGGTTGGAAGGATTCTAATGCAATTTGGGTATTGATTAAGGAGATTTTTTTTGTCACAGCTTTGCATTTAAGGTGATACTGAGAAAAATTGTAAGTGTGTATGTGTGTGTGTAACAAAAATCAGGGTAATGATTGATTCTGTGTAGGAAGGCCTCCCACAGAGTCATGTGTGTATGCGTGTGTGTTTGTAAGTGACTTTTGTTTTCGTTTTCAATTCGATTTTCTACGAACATTTTTGGTGACTTCTGTAAATCAATTTCATTTGTCACTGCTGTGTTTGGTCCACAACACTTTTCAGTGGCAGCAGATCATTGTGGCATACTTGACATTTGTTTTTCTTTTTTCTTGCTGTTGTTGTTGTTGCTTTTGTTGTCAATCGACAACATATTGCTCTTAATAGCCAAGGTCAAATACATTTTTGGGCTAATGAATTGTGGATTTTGTTTGTCAGACTTTTGGGCAATTAATTAAAGTCTTAACCAGACATGTCGTCGGCCCATGGGTGGAAACAAATTATGACAACTTGATAGGAGATTGGCGAGACTTATTTCTGGAGAATATGTTTGCTGAATTGGGATTTTCTTTATACAAATTAGCTGAATTGAAATTTAATATAGAAAATGTTTGCTAAATTGGGGGTTTCAAGGGAATAGTTAGTTGAATAGCGTTTTTCTATAGAACAATTTAGCTGAATTGTGGTTTTCTACAGAAAAAGTTATCTGAATTGTGGTTTTCTAAGGACAAAAGGTTGCTGAACTGACATTTTTTATAAAACTGATTAGCTGAAATTAGTTTTTATATAGAAAAAGTTTGCTGAATTGAAATTTTCTGTATTAATAGTTAGCTGAATTGATATTTTCAATATAAAAGTTTAGCTGAATTGAGTTTTTATATAGAAAAAGTATGTTGAATTGCGATTTTCTCTATTAATAGTTAGCTGAATTGACATTTTCAATATAAAATGTTAGCTGAATTGAGTTTTTATACGGAAAAATTGTTGCTGAATTGAATTTTTATACAGAAAAAAAGTTTGCTGAATTGCGATTTTCTTTGTTAATAGTTAGCTGAATTGAAAATTTCAATATAAAAGGCTAGGTGAATTAATTTTTTCTAAGGAAAACTGTTGCTGAATTGTATTTTTATATAGAAAATTATGCTGAATTGCGATTTTCTCTATTAATACCTAGCTGAATTGACATTTTCAATATAAAATGTTAGCTGAGTTGAGTTTGAGTTTTTCTACGGAAAAATGTTGCTGAATTGAATTTTTATAAGAAAAAGTTTGCTGAATTGCGATTTTCTCTATCAATAGTTAGCTAAATTGACATTTTCAATACCAATTGAGTTTTTCTTCGGAAAAAATTTGCTGAATTGAGTTTTTTTATAGAAAAAGGTCGCTGAATGGAAATTTCCTCTATCAATAGTTAGCTGAATTGAAATTGTCAATATAAAAACTAGCTGAATTGAGTTTTTCTACGATAAAATGTTGCTGAATTGAGTTTTTATATATAAATATTTTGCTGAATTCTATTTTCAATGTAGAAAGTTAGTTGAAATGAGTTTTTCTAAGAAAACATGTTCCTGAATTGAGTTTTGCTGAATTATGATTTTCTCTATCAATACTTAGCTGAATTTCCATGTTTAATTGATTTTTTCCCATAAATAGTTAATTGAGTTGATGTTAACAGTAGAAAAGGTCAGCTGAATTGATATTTTATGCTGACAAATATAGCTGAATTGAGTTTCTCTAAAGCAAAAGATAGCTGAATAGAGCTTTTCTAAAGAAACGGTTTGCTGAATTGACTTTTTCTGTAACCGTCGTAGCTGAATTGAATTTTTCTAAAAAAATGTAAGCTGAATTAGGTTTTTCCAAAGAAAAAGTTAGCTGAATTAAGATTTTTATACAAAAAGTTAGCTGAATTTAGTTTAACTGTAGTAAAACTTAGCTGAATTAGGTTTCTCATAGAAATATGGTACTTGTTTGAGATTTTCACCACCAATAGTTAGCTTAATTGAGTTTTTTCAGCGGAAAAAGTTAGCTGAATTGAATTTCTAGTTTAAGAAAAGACAACTGAATTGAGTTTTGGTATAAATATGTTAGCTGTATAAAGTTTTTCGAAAGAAAAAGTTAGCTGAATTGAGTTTTTCTATAGAAAAACTTAGCTTAATTGAGTTTTCCTTCATAAAAAATTTACTGAATTACCATTTTCACATCAATAGTTAGCTGAATGGACTTTTTTCTATAAGAAAAGTTAGCTGAATTGAGTTTTTCTATAGAATGGCTTAGCTGAATTGAGGTTCCAATTGTGACAAGTTTAATAAGTTACCATTTTCATCACCAAGGGTTAGCTGAATTGAGTTTTCCATATGAAAAGTTAGCTGAATTGAATTTTCCTGTCAGAATTGTTAGCTGAATTAATTTTTTCCGTAAGAAAAGTTAGCTGAATTAAAGAAAAAGTTCGCTGAACTGACTTTTTCTATCGAAAAACAGCTGAAATGACTTTTTGCCTATAAATACTTAGCTGAATTAATACTTTGCATATAAAAACTTTGCTGACTTGATTTTTTCGGTACCAATTGATTGATGAATAACGTTTTACTATTGCAAAAGTTAGCTGACTTGAGTTTTTCTTGGGAAAAAATAGTGGGAATGGGGATTTTCTATAGAAAAACTTTGCTGAATTGACATTTTCATATAGAAACATTTAGCTGAATTCTGTTCTACTATATAAAAACATAACTGAATTGATTTTTGCATATAAAAACTTAGCTGAATTGATTTTTTTGGCACCAAATATTAGCTGAATTGAGTTTTTGTATTGTAAAACTTAGCTGAATTGTGTTTTTCTTAAACAAAATTTTGAATAGTTGCAATTTTCTATAGAAAATTTTGCTGAATTGACTTTCCCGATAGGAGAATTTAGCTGAATTGTGTTCGTCATTAGAAAAACGCAGACGAATTGATTTATTCGGTATCAATTGTTAGTTGAAATACGCTGAATTGGGATTTTCTACAAAAAGTGCTTACAGAAAAATTTAACAGAATTGTGGTTTACTATAAAAACATAGCTGAATTGACTTTTTTCATATTAAAACTTAGCTTGAGTTTTTCTATTGTAAAACTCAGCTGAATTGAGTTTTTCTTTAACAAAATATATATAGTATATTTAACAAAATAGTATTTTTATTAGATAACTAAGCTAAATTGATTTTTTCATTTGAAAATCTTTGCTGAATTGTGGTTTTCTTTTGAAAAAAGTAGCTGAGTTGACATTTTCTACAAAAACACATTGCTGAATTGACTTTTTAAATATGAACATTTTGCTGAATTGTGTTTCGCTATAAGAAAACATGGCTGAATTGGCTTTGTGTATATAAAAACTTAGCTGGATTTACTTTTTTGGTACCAATTGTTAGCAGAATTCAGTTTTTTCTATAAAAAACTTTGCTGAATTGACTTTCCCGATAGGAAAATATTGCTGAATTGTGTTTTACATTAAAATAACTTACCTGAATTGATTTTTTCAACTGAAAATCATTACTGAATTGTCGTTTTCTATCGAAAAAAGTAGCTGAATTGACATTATCAAAAAATTTCCCGAACATTTGTCATGTCAACTATTTCCTCACTCATCGTCATTGTCTAATTAAAAGTTTTTTGATAATAGCCAGGCAATTTGTGTTTGAGCAAGGCAAACCGGCTATGGCATGTTTTCCGAACTTCCTCAGTGTACTTACCTACCTTCGTAGATTCTCACATTTATCTAACATCCTGACAATAGTTGCGAATTCATTTCCTGTGGTATGCAAACTACTTCACAGTATTTTCTAAATTTCTAAAGACTCTGACTGACTGACTGCATGTTAAAGGAAATTTCTTACATCCTTCTGTGTCGTCCCGATCCTTTGTTTTCAAAGTATTTCTCTTTAGAAGGTCGTGCTGTTGTTGTTATTGTTTTCTTTTCAATTCCTTGGGAATATTTCCTGCTGGTACTACTGCTGCAGCTGCTTGTTTGTTTCTGTTGTGGCCCCATTTGGAATGTAGTTTCACTTTCCGAACATTTATTTTTGGTTTTGTTTTGTTGGTGGTAGTAGGGAATTGGTTTCATACCCATTATCAGCAAGTGGCAGGATGGCCTTAATGAATGTCAACTTGCCTGAGAGTATGTGTATGTTTGCAAAAAGCAGAGCTGTGCAAATGTGGTGGTAGTTGATAACAATTTGAAGTCGAAAGAAGGCCACCATGTGAGGGATTGAGTGCATAGAGTTCTTGTATAATTAAAAGCAATTAAAAATTTAATATTTTTGATAGACAAATTTAGCTGAATTGTGATTTTCAATAGAAGAACTTAGCTGAACTGTTTTCGTTGAAAAAGTTAGCTAAGTTGAGTTTTCCTTAAGAATGTTGTAGCTGAATTTAGTTTTTCAATAGAATACTTCTAGCTGAGTTGGGGTTTCTTTAGACAAATCTAGCTGAATTAATTTTTCTTAATGAAAAACTTAGCTGAATTGAATTTTTCTAGTGAAAACATTATTTGAATTAAGTTTTTCTGTAGAATTTGTTAGCTGAATTGGGGATTTCAGTAGAAAAAACGTAGCCGAATTGACTGTTTTCGTTGAGAAACTTAGCTGAATTGAGTTTTCCTTAAGAATGATGTAGCTGAATTTAGTTTTTCAAAAGAAAATTCTATCGTAAAATGTAGTTGAATGGATTTTTTTTAATGAACAACTATTTTTTTCTAGAAAAATGTTGCTGAATTGGGGGGTTTCATTAGAAAACGTAGCTGAATTTGTTGGTTCTTTAGAAAAACGTAGCAAAAATAAGTTTTCATTAAAGACAATTTAGCTGCATTTATTTTTTCTAACCTAAGAAAACCGATTTTTTTTATAGAAAAACTTAGCTGAATTGGGTTTTCATATAGAAAAAAGAAGCTGAATTGACTGATTCTTTAGTAAAATGCATCAAAACTGAATTTTCAATAAGAAAAACTTAGCTGAATTGAATTTTCCACGCGAAAGACTTAGCTGAATTGAGTTTTTCTTACGAAAAATTTCCCTGAATTGATTTTTCCTTACGAAAAACTTAGCTGAATTTAGTTTTTCTATAGAAAATGTTATCTTAACTGTGATTATCCACAGAAAACGTCAGCTGAATTGATTTTTTTCTGTTGCTGAATTGCAGTTTTCAATATAAAAACAAAGCTGAATTGGATTTTCCGAAGCTGAATTAGTATTTTCAATAGAAAAACGTAGCTAAATTGGTTGATTTTTTGGAAAAACATCGCTAAACTGAGATTTTATGAAGAAAAACATGGCTGAATTTACATTTTTCAATTTAATAATGTAGTTGAATTGATTTTTTCTTCTGTAAAAATTTAGCTTAATAAAGTTATTGATAGAAAATGTTATCTTAACTGTGGTTTTCCACAGAAAACCTTAGCTGAATTGCAGTTTTCAATATAAAAACGTAGCTGAATTGGATTTTCTGAAGAAAAAATTAGGTAAATAGACTTTTTCTAATGAAAAAGTTAGCTGAATTGGGGGTTTCAATACAATATCGTAGCTGAATATTTTAAAAAGGCTTAGCTGAATTGATTTTTTCTACACAAAAACGTAGCTGTAGACAAACATAGCTGAACAGCTTTATGCTAATGCAAATGTTTGCTGAATTGATTTCTTAAATTGTCATTGAAAACACATTTTCTATAGAAAAACTCAGCTGAATTTGCTAAGTTCTATGGAAAAAAGCATCTGAATTAATTTTTCCCAAAGGAAATCTTAGCTGAATTGAGGATGTCTTTACAAAAAGTTCGAGGATTTGAGTTTTTCGATAGAAAAACATTGCTGAATTGAGTTTATCGTTGGAAAAAGTTAGCTGAATTAATTTTTTATTTGAAAAACTTAGCTTGAATTGAATTTACGTTAGAAAAACTTAGCTGAATTGAATTTTTGTTTAATTAAGCTAGCTGAATTGTAATGTTTTACAGAACAACATAGCTGAATTAATTTTTTCTACATAGAAACTTAGCTGAATTGAGTCTTTTATTTGAAATGCGTAGCTGAATTGAGTTTCTCGTTAAAACAAGTTAGCTGAATTGGGGTTTCTATAGAAAAACATAGCTGAAAATAAAAATTCCAGTCGAAAAACGTAGCTGAATTGACCTTTTCATTGGAAACACTTAGCTGAGTTTTTTTTTACCAGAAAAACTAAGTTGGATTGATTTGTTTACTTGAAAAACTTAGCTGAATTGAATTATTTTGCTAGAAAAGCGTAGCTGAATAGAGTTTTTAGCAGAATAACTGAGCTGAATTGATTTTTTACCAGAAAACGTAGCTGAATTGTTTTTTCATTAGGAAAACTTAGCTGAATTGATGTTTTCATAAGGAAAGCGTAGCTGAGTTGAATATTCCACTGGGGAAACTTAGCTGAATTAATGTTTTCCCAAAGAAAAGCTTGCTGAATTGTATTTTTTTCAATATAAAGTTTGCTGAATTGTGAAAAAGTTATGCTGAATAGCATTTTTTTCGATAAAAATTAGAAAAACTTAGCTGAATAGAGTTTTTACCAGAGAAACTAAGCTGTATTGATTTTTTTCCAGAAAACGTAGCTGAATTGCTTTTTTCTTTAAGAAATCTTAGCTGAATTGAATATTTCACTAGGAAAACTTGGCTGCATTGATTCTTTCATCAGGAAAACTTAGCTGAATTGACGTTTTCATAAGGAAAACTGATCTGAATTGCATATTTCGCTAGCTTTTCCATTGAAAAGCTAGCTGAATTGTGTTTTTTTCAGTTAAAACTTTGCTGAAATGTGAAAACATTTTGCTGAATAACATTTTTGTTCTATAAAAAATAGAGTTTTTACAAAAAAAAAAAAATTCAACATTATTCCATTTTTTCCAGAAATTGAATGAATTGATGTCTTCATAAGGAGAAGGTAGCTCAATTTAATATCACAAGGAAAACTTGGCTGAATTGATTTTTTCATTAGGAAAACTTGGCTGAATTGAATATTTCGCTAGGAAAACTTATCTAAATGGTGCTTTTCCATTGAAAAGCTAGAATTGTGTTTTTATCAATTACAACTTTGCTGAATTGTGAAAAACTTCTGCTGAATAACAATTTTAATTTTTTGTCGAAAAAAATTAGCTGAATTTGTATTTTTCTCATTTTTGGGTCACATTATCTTACCTGCTATATTTTTCTTTCCCCCTTTTCTTTTCAGCTTCTCGACAGCTGCGCCGCAAGGTACCCTATGCCGGCCATTTGATGACTCCTCGCCGTCTCTGGCTTAACAAAATACCCACCCAATGTGATGTGGTCATTGAATTTCCCGAAGATGCACCCGATGAGGCATTACGTTGGCTCTTGGCACGCATACGGTCACAGCCACCAGCCGGTTTGGGTTTGGTGGTACAGGTGAAGGCTCACGAAAGTTCAAGGCGAAATGCATTTTATATAAGTGCCCCGACAAATATGTAAATAAAAATTCAATGATTTTTCTGCTGCCTATTTTTAGGCGCTGGGGAGAAGGAAATCTATTAATTTTGTTTTTCTTGCGATTTTTTCTCTCTCTTCGCAGACTTTTTCGCGCAGCGGAAGAGGCTCGTTTACCAAAACGTTTACGTCCGGATTTGGGTGGTGCCTTACGAGAATTTACAACCCGCGAAAGTCATTGCTTTCAGCAGATTAAAAGTGATGACGGCAATACATCGCTGTTTACCTCACAGGAACGTCAATGGTTGGTGTTGCAGGTGCTGCAAGGGCTAAGGGCTGGCCAGTCGGATATTGAGGCGCTACAGGGTCGTGCAGCCGTTGAGGAGGGTCAAAGTATTGTGGCCGCCTGGCAAGAGACGGGGCTGATAATGCAAATTTTCCCGCTGCATGAGACGAAAAGTTTGGCCTCACTGCAAAAAAGTTGGGTCAAACAGGTGCTGGCGCCCCAGCCATTAGGTGAGGAGGAGGATAGAGAGGATTTTTTGAGGGGAAGGGGGAATTAAATTTTATTTTTTTGTTCTCGTCTTTGTAGATGACATTGCTGAATATTTTGGTGTCAAGGTGGCCTTATATTTTGCCTGGCTGGGCCACTACACCTGTGCTCTGGGTGTGCCGGCGGTATTCGGCACCATTCTCTATGCCTTTTTGTGGGGTAAAAATCAAATGGCCCAGGATATGGGCCATGTGCTATTTTCGCTTTTCAATGTGGCCTGGGCTTCATTGTATTTGGAGGCCTGGAAAAGATATTCCGTGGAGCTGGCATTTCGCTGGGGTACTCTATCCACACCACCGGAACTTTTGGAACCACCGAGACCGCTTTATAAGGTAAAGAATACGGCCCTAAATTTTTCAATCTAACCAATTTTTTTCTTCTCCTCTTTTTCTCTTTTAATTTTTTGTCTATCCCCTCCTCAAACAGGGTCCCCTTGTTGAGAACAATGTAACCGGCCGTTTGGAACCCAAAGAAGCACCCGCCTGGAAGCGTCGTGCCTTTCGTTATCTTGTCAGCTTTCCCATAATCGGCTTATGTTTGTTTTTGGTATTTGTTGTCATGTTCCTGATGTTGAGATTTCAGGTAAGTCTTCCGACCCTCCTTCGTCTCCACATAAAAAGGGTCACCTAAAAATGGTTTTAACAACAATATGAAAATGTGACAGGATGTAATGCTCGACACGTGTTGTAAAGCTAGCTACATCGTCATCATTATCATCCTTCTGTAGGTCTTGCTCCGTAAATGTTTCCAAATCCGATAAATGATAACAACAGTAAAGCAACAACAACAAGAAATTAGGAAGAAATGAAATTAATTCTCAAAGGCCAGTAGGGCGTATAAGTGGTGTCGATACGTATACGGTACAGGGACCATGCAATTATTTTCCTTTTAAAGGGGGAGATTTTAAGGTTTTTTTTAAAGATTTTTTCAAGGGTCCATATTCGGACAATAGGTGAGGATTTTTAAAAGGACTTTGTGAGACCAAAAGGCGTTGATTTTTAAGGATTTTTTAAAAAACTTAGTGATATCTATAGACGCTTAATTTTTAAGGATTTTTTAAGGTATCAGTAAGACCAATAGACAATTCATTTCCAAAACACGGCAGTGCGTATAAGTGGTGTCAGTAGTTATACGCCTCATAGACCGTGAAATTATTTCCCTTAAAAAAGGAAATTGTAATGGGATTTTTGAAAAATTTACGAGGGTCCATATTCAGACAATAGGTGTGAAGTTTTAAATATTTTTAAAGGACTTCATGAAACTAAAATGTTTGAATTAAAAAAAAACGGACTTTGTGAGACCAATATTTGAGAATTGTTTATAAATTTTTAAAGGACACATTAAGTCCAATAGAGGATTGTAATTAATTCTCAAAGGACAGCAGGGCGTATAAGTGATGTCAGTACGTATACGGCACAGGAACCATGAAATAATTTCCCTTCAAAGGGGTGGTTCTAAGGGAATTTTTAAAGATTTTTTGAGTTTCTACATTTGGACAGTAGGCCTGAATTTTTAAAGATTTTTTAAAGGACTTCGTAAGACAAAAGGAGAGTATTTTTATATAATTTTAAAAGGACATGCTGAGGCCAATATGGTTGGTTTTTTGTAGGAATGTTTAAAGGACTTAGTAAAGCCAATAGGCGTGGATTTTTAAGGATTTTAATGGATTTTTTAAGGATTTGTGAGACCAAAATACGAATGTTGATATTCATTTCCGAAGGATAGCAGGGCTTATAAATGTTGTCAGTACTTATACGTCACAGGGACCATGAAAAAAATTTCCCTTTAAAGGGGATTCTAAGGGTATTTTTAGAGATTTTTTGAGGATCTATATTCGTAACATAGACACAGATTTTGAGGGATGTTTAAAAAAGATTTCGTAAGACCAAAAGGTGTGGATTTTTAAATAACATTTTAGAGTACTTAGTGAGACCAATAGGCGTGGATATTTTAAAGGACTTCGTGACACTAAAATGAGTGGAATTTTAAAAGGACCCCATCAAGAAAATAAGAGGGTATTTTAAGGAATTAATGAGACCAATAGACTAGATTTGTTTCGATTTTTAAAGGACTCAGTGACACCAATAGACGAAGATTGAAATAAATTTCTGAAGGATATCAGGGCGTATACATGGTGTCAGTACTCATACGGTACATGTACAATTTTAATATTTTTCTTTTAAACGGGGTATTCTAAGGAGATTTTTAAGCCTGTTTAGGTGGTTCATATTCTGATAATAGGTGCCGATTTCTAAGGATATTGGATTTTTTTTAAGGATTTTTAAAGGACTCTATAAGACCAAGAGGCGTGGATTTTAAAAGGTCATAGTGAATCCAAAATGCTTGGATTTTATTTAAGGACTTAATGAGACCAATAAACTCGTTTTTTTTTGGATTTTTAAAAGACGCAGTTGAAATTAATTTCCGAAGGACAGCAGGGCTAATAATTGATGTCAGCACTCTTACGGCACATGTAAGATTAACATATTTTCCTTTAAACCTAGAATACTAAGGGGGTTTTTAAGATTTTTGTGAGGGTTCATATTCTGAGAATAGGTGTGTATTTCTAAGGATTTTTAAAGGAGACCAATTGGCGTGGATTTTTAAGGATATTGTGAGACCAAAAGGACTGGATGTTTGCATTGATTTTTAAAAGATCCTGTTGGACCAATAGAAGAAGATATAAATTATTTTCCGAAGGAGCGCAGGCCGCATAAGTGAGACCAATATAATGGATTTTTTTAAAGACTTTTTTTTAATAGCCGTGTATTTTTTAAAGGATTTTTATAAGGACCAATTATGATAATAGGCGTGGATTTTTTAAAGGATTTTTAAAGGATATTTACAAGGACAAAAGGCGTGAATTTTTTAAAGGATTTTTAAAGGATATTTACAAGGACAAAAGGCGTGAATTTTTTAAAGGATGGAAGTAATTTTTAAAGGTTGCCACTACTGTTGTTATCAATATCTCCTGTACTGTTTTAACTATTACTTCTTTGGTCTAAGTGGTGAGTGTTTGTAATATTGTGTGGCGTGACTATCTTCCTATATAAACTTATGGTGTCCTGACTCTGAAATCAAGTATGCTCGTCTTGATTCCAATCTAATTTCTCTCAGACTGAAGGGGACTTTGGTGGAATTTATTTAAAAAAAGTATTTTTAATTTTTTTGTAAAAAAATAATTTTGAAAATAAAAATTAAAAAATGGGAAATTTTAAGAAAATATTAAATTTTGTTTTGCATTAGATTTTGGACGAATTAAAAAAAGAGACCTACATCCAAAAAACACCTTTTGACACCATTGGCATTTACTCGAGTTGTTCATACATCACTTCACTTCGCCTTTGCCTTTCCCCTTCCACATGGCAAAACAATGACCCACAATTGAAAAAAAAATCAACACTACCTGCCCCCACTTCCAAAACAAACAAATAAAAAACTGAGATTTGCAGGCACCGCGTGCAAAAGGTGTTGCATGAAGTGTTTCTTTGTTTGACACAACGAAAATAAACGAGAAAAAATTACTTAACACACAAAAAACTATGAAGTGGACCGTATTTTTTTTATGAAACAAACACTACAACTAAAATAAAAAACAATGAGAGTGGCTCTGGCAAATAAAACCATACTCACAAAACAATAGCGAACAAATTCGGTTCATAGACGCAAAAAAATCTTCATTGCATTAAAATGGTGAAAGGACTTGACATTAAATTGGAAAGAGAAGTTCGAAGTTCGGAAAAAGTGCTAAACAATAAATGTGGGTTGAATTATTTTAATGATTTTTAAATGGACTCCACAATAGGTGGGGGATATTTAAAAAATTATTAATAGGCGTGGATTTTTATAAGAAACAGTAAAGGATACTAGGCGTGGATTTTTATAAGGACCAGTAAAGGATACTAGGCGTGGATTTTTATAAGGACCAGTAAAGGATACTAGGCGTGGATTTTTATAAGAAACAGTAAAGGATACTAGGCGTGGATTTTAATAAGGACCAGTAAAGGACAATAGGCGTGGATTTTAATAAGGACCAGTAAAGGACAATAGGCGTGGATTTTAATAAGGACCAGTAAAGGACAATAGGCGTGGATTTTAATTAGGACCAGTAAAGGACAATAGGCGTGGATTTTAATAAGGACCAGTAAAGGACAATAGGTTTTTTGGTGAACCCATAAAGGACAATAGGAATGGATTTTTTAAAGATTTTTAGCAGGCCCCTTAAAGGACAATAGGCGTGGAGTTTTTAAAGATTTTTAGCAGGCCCCTTAAAGGACAATAGACGTGGATTTTTAAATGGCCTCTTAACGGACTAGTGGCGTCGATTTTTTAAATATTTTAAAATGACAGCTTAAAGGACAATAGGCGTGGTTTTTTTTAAAGATTTTTAGCTGGCCCCTTAAAGGACAATAGGCGTGGATTTTTAAAGACAATAGGTGTGGATTTTTTAAAGATTTGTTGGTGACCCCTTAAAGGACAATAGGCGTGGATTTTTAAAGACAATAGGTGTGGATTTTTTAAAGATTTGTTGGTGACCCCTTAAAGGACAATAGGCGTGGATTTTTTAAATATTTGTTGGTGACCCCTTAAAGGACAATAGGCGTGGATTTTTTAAAGATTTTTAGCTGGCCCCTTCAAGGGATTTTTAAAAAATTTTTAGATGGCCCCTTAAACAATTTTTATTGGCCTTTTAAAATCTCCACAATATTTCTCCTCTTTGCCAGACCTTTTGCTACCGATTCTTGAAGCTATTAAACATAATTACTTAATGTCCACAAAACTTTCGATGTTGAAAACTGTGTAACTTTTTTTCTTTAATTAAATATTCTCTATACAAATTAAAGGCATTATATCACCCGCGTCACCACCATCAACACCTCACCTCACCTCACCTCACCACTACCATAACCTCACTTCATTGTGCATCATGAAACCATTTTTTCATCGTCCTGTTTTCCTTATTTTTTCCTACTTCCTCTTCTTCCATTTTTTCTGCATATTTTTGCACTTTGTCAAATCATTTGCATTTGTTTTACTTCTGAAGTGTTTTTTCCTAGTTGTTGTTGTTTTTCCCTCATTTTTTCAACTTAGTTTTCCTACACTTCATGTTGACACCATTGTTGTTGTTATGTTTTTTGTATTACTATTTTTTTATTATTATTGTATACAATTTAAATATTTTCTTTATGTGTGAGTGTTTTATTTCCCTGGCATTTTTTTTTCTATTTGGGTCTTTAAATATTTTTGCAATTTTTTATTATTAAATTTTTATTAAAATTTTTCTGAAAATTTTAAATTTTTTTATATGTTTTTTTAAATTTATAAATTTCTTAATATTTAATTTAACACACACACTTATTCATATATAATCGTCATCCATTTATTTATATTTTTTACAGGATTGGCTGGATAATAATAATATACCCGATAGCGGAATTGCTCAATGCATGTATAATTTGCACAAGGTTATTATTATTCATATATGTAATTATTTTTTTTTATATTTAATTTTTACACATTCATATATCGATTATTTATATTTACCATATTTAAAAAAACAATAATTTATTATTATGGTTTATCATGGAATTATGTTTGGCGCCATTATTTGACATTTATCATCAGTTTCAGCATTAAGGACATTGTCACCAAACCAAACAAGGATAACGGAAAAAATTTAATTTTAAAGTTTTTCTTAAAGATTTTTAAATGACCCCAAAGAGGCCAATAGGCGTGGATTTTTTAAAGATTTTTAAATGATTTGTTAAAGATTTTAAACGACCTCGAAAATACCACTAGTCGTGGATTTTTTTAAAGATTTTGTTGGCCGTAGAGGCCAATAGGCGTGGATTTTTTAAAGATTTTTAAATGACCCCTTAAAGGCCAATAGGCGTGGATTTTTTAAAGATTTTTAAATGACTCCTTAAAGGCCAATAGGCGTGGATTTTTTAAAGATTTTTAAATGACCCCTTAAAGGCCAATAGGCGTGGATTTTTTTAAGATTTTTAAATGACCTCTTAAAAGCCAATAGGCGTGGATTTTTTTAAAGATTTTTTAATGACGCCTTAAAGGCCAATAAGCGTGAATTTTTTAAAGATTTTTAAATGACCCCTTAAGGGTCAATAGCGTGGATTAAAAAAATAATGTCCCCGAAGACGTGAATTTTTTTAAGGCTATATGTTTAACATTTTTAAGAATTTTTAAAAGGCTCAGCAGAGAAGTTCTTAAATTCCAAATTTAATTACATTGTCATTTTTCAATAGCTACACAACAACAACAACGCCCGAACTTCCACACTAAATAAGGCCAATGCATAACTTTAACGACGTTCAGTACGCCCAAGAGGCGTTACTGAACAATAGCAATAAATAGCAAAATATTGCAATAACAACAAACGAAGCACACACATACACACGCCCATATATACAAGTATAGACATATAAAGTATAGGCGTATAAATCTTTGCAAAATGTAATTAGTTTACGTGTACACAGGGAATGGAGCGGCAAGGGTAAGGTAGCTGAGGGCAAAAACAATAAATCGCATAAAAGATGGGTGAAAAGCCTAAAAAGCCATAAGTAAAATATGTTAATTAAGCGAGAGAGAGAAAAGGAAATTCGGAAAATGAAATTTAAATGGAGGGAAGGTAATAATGTTAAAAGGAAAAGAATTTAAAAAAAATTATCGCCTTTAGCATTTAAAGGGACTACATAAAAATCTCTAAAAATCCACGGATATTATCCTGTGAAGGACCACTGAAAAATAAAAAAATAAGACTCATATCTTTTAAGGGGACCCCCCGATTCTCGGGGTCAAATTTTTTATACCCTCCACCATAGTATGGAGGGTATATTAGTTTTGTTTTTCCGTTTGTAACTCATCGAAATAATCATTTCCGACCCTATAAAGTATATATATTCTTGATCAGCGTAAAATTCTAAGACGATCTAAGCATGTCCGTCTGTCCGTCTGTCTGTCCGTCTGTTGTAATCACTCTAGCGTCTAAACGAGTTGAGATAGATCGCCAAAATTTTGCACAGAGTCGTCTTTTGTCTGCAGGCAGGTCAAGTTCGAAGATGGGATATATCGGCCCACGTTTAGGCATAGCTCCCATATAAGGGTACCCCAAAATTTTCGGTATTTTGGTGTTCTTGAGCGCGTTTTTCAACCGAATTCGCTGAAATTTGCTACAATAGGTTCTTATTGGGTCCTAAATGTCTCCACAAAAAATTATAAATATAGGTCCATATTTTGGGATAGCCCCCATATAAGGGTACCCCTAATTTTGCGGTATTTTGGGGGGTTTGATCGCATTTTTCAACCGAATTCGCTGAAATTCGGTACTTTGAGTTCTTATTGGGTAGCAAATCTCTACACTGAAAATTATAAATATAGGTCCATTTTTTTGGGTAGACCCCATATAAGGGTACCCCCCAATTTTCGGTATTTTAGGGTTCTTGAGCGCGATTTTCAACCGAATTCCATGAAATTTAGTACATTTGGTTCTTATTGGGTACCAAATATCCCCACTAAAAATTATAAATATAGGTCCACTTTTTCTGGTAGCCCCCATATAAGGGTACCTCCCAATTTCCAGTTGTTGAGGGGTTTTGACCGGATTTTTTCACCGAATTGGCTGTAACTTAGTAATTTGAGTTCTTATTGGGTAGCAAATCTCTCCACAAAAAAATTATAAATATAGGTCAATTTTTTCGGGTAGCCCCCATATAAGGGTACCCCCTAATTTTCGGTATTTTAGGGTTCTTGAGCGCGGTTTTCAACCGAATTCCCTGAAATTTGGTTTTTTGTAGTCGTATATGGTAACAAATCTCCCCACCCAAAATTATTAATATTCACCCCTTTTTAGGGGTAGTCCCCATATAACCCCCTTTTTTATATTAAAATAGTTATTTGATTTGTTGCGCGTTTTGGGTTTGGTTCTAAGACCCTTTTGTAATCATTTCAACTGCGGAGGATAGAGAGATAAAAAATTAGAACGTAAGGTTCGGTAGTGAACTATAGCCGCATTTAGACCTAGCCCCTGATTGGAGGTTCCAGAAGGAGTGGACCGATATTCCCCATCTTCGAATTTCAACTAAGCTTGGAAGAAATAATAAGATGGGCAAACTTCGGATGAAATCTAAATTTTCTGAAACGGATTTGGTCCAAATTTCGATGAGGCACATTTGCATCGTGTTAAAGTATATACACCCACCCTTTAAAAATTTCGAAAATTTTTATTATGGTTTACATAATCCGTTTTTAGAAATGTCGGTATAGGTCCACTTTTTGGTATGTTTCCTATATTTTCATTTATAGTACCTGTCAATATAACTATGGTGGAGGGTATCCAAAGTTCGTCCCGGCCGAACTTACCGCTTATTCACTTGTTTTTGATTTAATTCGAATCTACACTAATTTAAGAATGTCTCTACACAATTTCAAGTGAAAATCTCAAGAACTTTTGAAGATATAGGCGATTTATTGTGTCAGCATCAAGTGACGGCTAAAGGGCTTCTCAACCTTTAAGCGCGTTTTTCTCAATCCCAATCGATTCCAAATTTTTACACGTTTCTCTGTGAGTGTATAGCTATCGTATGAACTAGGATAAAGCCAATCGGTGAAGATCTTCCTTATTTGTTAACTTGATTTTTGGTCAAAAATCGGCGATTTTTCAAAAATATTTTTTCAAAGGTACGCCATTTTGTTAATTTTAGAGCGAAGTCAATAATCCTAGTTGATACGAGAGCCAGACATTACTCTTTCTAACACCGTAGGAATTTTCGAATTCCGATGTTCCAGTGAGGAGCTATCATGCCCGCCATCAAAAGTAAGGACTTCTCTTTAATTACAAAAAACAACAACAATACAATTACACTATTTTTTTGTAAATTATTTTTCTTCTCTTAAATATATATGTGCAAAGTTACAAACTTTAACAAGCATTGTTATTGATTTACCAGCTCATTGAAAATCTTGAAAAATTAAAATCGAGAATGGGTGGTGTTCCCTTAAGTGAAAAATCCTTAAAAAAATTAAAACTAAAGTCCATTAGGGAAATGACTAAACACCCCCGCCTATTTGCCTTTTGAGGATCATTTCAAAATCTGTAAGAAATCAACACTTCTTATTGCCTTCAAGATCACCAACAGTCTTTAAAAATCCACGCCCTTTCTTCTGTAAAGGCTCACCAAAAAACTTTATGAAATCTACACCCATTGTCCTGTAAGGGGTCACCAAAAAATCTTTGAAATATCCCACCCATTGTCCTATAAAGGGTCACCAATAAGTTTTTGAAATATCCCGCTCATTGTCCTGTATTAAAAAATCTACGGCTATTCAGGACAATTTTAACACATTTGAAAAATTCAGTTCTAATCGCTCTTCAGGATCATTTAAAAATCCACGCCTATTGTTGCTTTAGAGGTGACCAAAAATTCTTTACAAAATCCACGCCTTAAAGTAGCTTAGAGGACACAAAAAATCTCTAAAAAATTTCTTCCTTTTGTTGTCCTAGAGGTCAACAAAAATCGTAAGAAATCCACGTCTATTATCCTTTGAGGGGTCAAATATTTAAAAAATCCATACCTATCATAATTTGAGTGGACACCGAAAATTCTTTAAAACCCCACACCTGTTTTCATATGGGGGGCCACAAAAAAATCTTAAAAAACACCCTTATTGCCCATACTGGGTTCATTTAAACATCTTTAAAAAATGACCGCCCATTTATCCTCTCGGGGTCCTTTAAAATCTTTAAAAATACACGCCTTTTGTTTCCTTAGAGGTCATCAAAAAATGTTTAAAAATCCATGTTTATTGTTACCTTACTGTTGCTTACTTGTCTCTACAGGGTTAATTAAAAATCTGAAAAAATCTAAATTTTTACCTTGCCTTAGAGATTGTTACCAAGGGGTTACCAACATTTTTTTTTAAATACTCTCCCATTATCCACCAATAATTCCTTAAAAAACCTATTTGTCTCCTCAAAAAAAATCTTCAAAAATGCCCGCCCATTGTTCTGTACGGGCCACCAAAAAATCTGTAAAAAATCAACTCCTATTTGCGTCCTTGTGCTCAACCAAAAGTCATAAAAAATCCACGCCTATTGTAGCCTTAGAGGTTGCCAAAAAAAATTTAAAAAAAATTCACCCCTATTGCCGCCATAGAGGTCACCGAAAAAATCTTTAAAAAATCCACCTTATGTTAAACCAGAGGCCACCATTTTTTTTAATTCCCCACCTATAGTTGCTAGTTGGTATAGTTGGTCACAAAACATAATAAATAATTCACTCCTAATATCGTTTAAGGTGGCACCAAAAAATCGTTAAAAACCTTACCTATTTTTGCATAGGGGTTAATTAAAAAATTGTTAAAAATCCATGCCAATTGTTGCTTTAGAGATCACCAAAAATCTCAAAAAGATCCACACATAAAAATTGCTTTAGAAACCTCTAAAAATCACACCTATTGTTGTCTTAGAGGATACCAAAAATCGTTTAAAAAATCCACGTCATTGTTACCTTAAACATCACTGAGATACCAAGTCTCATTGGACATTGGAGAAAAATATGATTTTATACCAAGAGCTGCAGGTATTCTTCTTCCTATTGAAGACCTGGAGGTATTCTTCTTCCTATAGGAAGTCAGCATGTAATTTTCTTCCTGTAGGAAAGCTGGAGGTATTCTTCTTCCTATAGGAGAACTGGAGGTATTCTTAGTCCTATAGCACAGCTGCAGGTATTCTTCTTCCAGTGGAAGAACTGCATGCAATTTGCTTCCTATAGGAATGCTGATGGTATTTTTCTTCCCAAGGGAGAGCTAGAGGTTTTCTTCTTCCTAGAGGAGAACTGTAGGTATTCTTCTTCCTGTGGAAGCGCTGCAGGTATTCTTCGTCCAAAAGAAAGACCTGCAGGTATTCTTCTTCATTTGTAAGAGCTGGAGTTATTCTTCTTCCTGTGAAAGAGCTGCAGGTATTCTTCTTCCTATGGAAGAGCTGCTAGTA
Organism: Musca vetustissima; assembly: GCF_032173495.1. Classification (NCBI taxonomy): domain Eukaryota; kingdom Metazoa; phylum Arthropoda; class Insecta; order Diptera; family Muscidae; genus Musca; species Musca vetustissima. The sequence continues at coordinate 5,596 of NW_026881380.1, read as the reverse complement.
TTCTTCTTCCTATAGGAGACCTGAAGGTATTCTTCATCCTATAGGTGACCTGCATGTAATTTTCTTCCTATAGGAAAGCTGGAGGTATTCTTCTTCCTATAGAAGAGATGGAGGTATTCTTAGTCCTATAACAGAGCTGCAGGTATTCGTCTTCCTGTGGAAGAGCTACATGCACTTTGCTTCCTATAGGAATGCTGGAAGTATTTTCTTCCTATGGGAGAGCTGGAGGTCTTTTTCTTGCTAGAGGAGAACTGTAAATATTCTTCTTCCTGTGGGAGTGCTTGAAAAAATAAAAAAAATCCACATCTCCTGTAGTCCTTGAAAAAACGTTTTATTGATCCACGGAATCGAGATAGACCCATGGTTCCTTTTGAGAATATCCATATAATCACTTTCTGAGTCGATTTATTCATGTCCGTCTGTCCGTCCATGTATTTTTCTTAACAAAGTACAGGTCGCATTTATGATCCGATTTGGATGAAATTTGGCACTCTTCACTTTTTTGACCCAAGGACAAACCCTATTGAATTTGGTTCAGATTTAGATATAGCTCCCATATATATTTTCGTCCGATTTAAGGTAAATAGTGCACCAAAGTCCTTATATATCCTTCGATTTGCACGAAATTTGGCATAGCGTATTGAATAAGGTCCAGAACGATGTGTGTTAAATTTCGTGAAATTCGGTTCATATTTAGATATAACTCCCATACATATTATCGACCGATTTAAGGTAAATAGTGCACCAAAGACCCTATATATCCATCGATTTGCACGAAACTGAAATGAGTATAGAATGATGAGTGGTGATTTTCGGAAGTTAGGTATAGCTCCTATATATATTGTCGTCCAATTTCATGCATATGGTGTACCAAAGTCCCTATATATCTCTCAATTTGCACGAAATTTGGCCCAGCACACTTAATTGAATCTAGCTCCCATATATATTTTCATGAAAATGGTGTAGCAAAGTACCTATATATATTTCGATTTGCACAAAATTTGGCATAGCGTACTGAATTAAGACTAGAACAATGTGTGTTAAGTTTCGTGAAAATCGGTTCGGATTTAAATATAACTAGCATTTATATTATGTAGATGGTGCACCAAAGCCCTTATAAATCGTTCGATTTGCACGAAATTTGGCACAGCGCACTTAATTGAATCTAGCTCCCATATATATTTTCACCCGATTTAATGTAAATGGTGCACGAAAGCCCCTCTAAATTTTCCGATTAGCACGAAATTTTACAAAACGTTCTGAATTTAGTCTAGAATGATGTGTATTAAGTAATAGACAAATGTACTCTGTACCTCTTACCCTTTTGTATGTACCCATAGTCGGCCCGTCCGACTTTTGAACTTTCCTTACTGGTTTATATAGGTTTTATGGTCCTGACCATTAAATTTGTATTTAAATCCAGGCCTCAACTGTTCCTCGAAAAAATATTTTTTTTAAATCCAGGCTTCAAATGCTACTGAAAAAAAATTTTAAATTAACGTCTCATATAGTCCTCCAAAAATATTTTTTAAAACTCCAGGCCTGAAATGGAAAAATATTTTTTAAAAATCCACACCTCATATAGTCCTTGAAAAACGTTGTCTTAAAGGTGACCAAAAATCTTTAAGAAATCCTCGCCTGTTTGCTCCGTCGGGGTCACCTGCAAATCTTTAAACATTTCAAAACTTAAACAGCTTCGACTTGCTTAAATTATTTCTTTTGTTTAAAAGAAAAAAATAATTAAATTTTCTCAAATTCATCTGAACGTGTTCTGGTCACATTTGTTAAATATTTCTCTTATTGTATTTATTTGTATACATATATACAGTGTGTGTTTACAATAAATTCAATTTGTTTCTGCTGTTGCCAATCTGCTGCGAATTTATTTCCATTGGCCGCCACCTAGCTTGAGCCAATATTTACATTTTTGGCATTTATTTTAATAACTTTTGATTGTGGGATTTTTTTCAGGTTTTGGTTTGTTGTCGAATACAATATTAATAAACGGAAATGTATATATTTATTTAATAAAAATTATATTTTTTTATAAATACAATCAAACATGATGACAGTCAACAGCAAAAATTATAAGAAAAATCTTTGAAGGTCTTCTTGTAGAAGGGCCGGAAGTCTTCTTATAAGTGGGCTATAGGTCTTCTTATAGAAATGCTGGATTATGGTATTATTATAGAAGAGCTATAGGTATTCTTATAGAAGGACTGGAAGTCTTCTTCAAGATTCACTTGATGTCTTCTTATAAATGTGTTGGAGTCTTCTTTAGATGGTGGACTTCTTTTAGATTGCCTGGAGTCTTCCTTTTGATGGTCTGGAGGTCTTCTTATAAAATTCTAAATGTTTTCTTTTAGATGGGCTGGAGGTCTTCGTATAGGAGGGCTGGAGGTCTTCTCTTAGAAGGACTGAAGGTCTTCTTTTAGAAGGACTGGAGGTCTTCTAAAAAATGTAAAAATTAAATTAATTTAATCGCTATCAAAATATGTCCTTTAACATTTCAATAAAATAATTTTTGACGCCCAAAAGTATGCTTTAATTTTCACATATTACCCTTCTGGTAGTGTTTGGTTGGTGACAGCCATTATTAAAGTCACAACCAATTGCGAATTAAATAAACAATAATATTCAGTTTGTTGTTAACACCAACGTAAATTTTGATAACAAAAACAACAACAAAAGCACCACCAACAACAACAACACTTCCGTCCTCGTTGTAAAATTTCAGTTGAAACTGTCAACTGCAGTTCGACACAGCTTAAGTGTTATCAAATTTAACAATTACGACCCTCTCCCCCAAAATAACCGACATGTCATTCATAGTTTCGTGAAATAAAAATAAAAACCAAAAAAGCAACAAAAATACACCAACAACAAAAAAAAACTTTATTTGTTGTGGGAATTTTTAATTTAGCGGACGTATGAAAAATTGACAGCCACCAAATGGGTGGCTGGTGGGCAGAGAAGGGAGAAAAGATGTTGGAAAAAAAGGTTTTTTAGAGCTCAACAAAAATCCACGCCTATTGTCCTTTAAGGGGTCATTTAAAAATCTTTAAAAAATCCACGCCTATTGTCCTTTAAAGGGGTCATTTAGAACTCTTTAAAAAATCCATGCCTTGTCCTTTAAGGGGCCAGCTAAAAATCTTTAAAAAATCCATGCCTTGTCCTTTAAGGGGCCAGCTAAAAATCTTTAAAAAATCCACGCCTATTGTCCTTTAAGGGGCCAGCTAAAAATCTTTAAAAAATCCACGCCTATTGTCCTTTAAGGGGCCAGCTAAAAATCTTAAAAAAATTCACGCCTATTGTCCTTTAAGGGGCCAGCTAAAAATCTTTAAAAAACCCACGCCTATTGTCCTTTAAGGGGCCAGCTAAAAATCTTTAAAAAATCCACGCCTATTGTCCTTTAAGGGGCCAGCTAAAAATCTTTAAAAAATCCACGCCTATTGTCCTTTAAGGGGCCAGCTAAAAATCTTTAAAAAATCCACGCCTATTGTCCTTTAAGGGGCCAAAAAAATCCACGCCTATTGTCCTTTAAGGGGCCAGCTAAAAATCTTTAAAAAATCCACGCCTATTGTCCTTTAAGGGGCCAGCTAAAAATCTTTAAAAAATCCACGCCTATTGTCCTTTAAGGGGCCAGCTAAAAATCTTTAAAAAATCCACGCCTATTGTCCTTTAAGGGGCCAGCTAAAAATCTTTAAAAAATCCACGCCTATTGTCCTTTAAGGGGCCAGCTAAAAATCTTTAAAAAATCCACGCCTATTGTCCTTTAAGGGGCCAGCTAAAAATCTTTAAAAAATCCACGCCTATTGTCCTTTAAGGGGTCATTTAAAAATCTTTAAAAAATCCACGCCTATTGTCCTTTAAGGGGTCATTTAAAAATCTTTAAAAAATCCACGCCTATTGTCCTTTAAGGGGTCATTTAAAAATCTTTAAAAAATCCACGCCTATTGTCCTTTAAGGGGTCATTTAAAAATCTTTAAAAAATCCACGCCTATTGTCCTTTAAGGGGTCATTTAAAAATCTTTAAAAAATCCACGCCTATTGTCCTTTAAGGGGTCATTTAAAAATCTTTAAAAAATCCACGCCTATTGTCCATTTCGGTAGCTCGAAAAAATCTTTAAAAAATCCACGCCTATTGTCCTTTAAGGGGTCATTTAAAAATCTTTAAAAAATCCACGCCTATTGTCCTTTAAGGGGTCATTTAAAAATCTTTAAAAAATCCACGCCTATTGTCCTTTAAGGGGTCATTTAAAAATCTTTAAAAAATCCACGCCTATTGTCCTTTAAGGGGTCATTTAAAAATCTTTAAAAAATCCACGCCTATTGTCCTTTAAGGGGTCATTTAAAAATCTTTAAAAAATCCACGCCTATTGTCCTTTAAGGGGTCATTTAAAAATCTTTAAAAAATCCACGCCTATTGTCCTTTAAGGGGTCATTTAAAAATCTTTAAAAAATCCACGCCTATTGTCCTTTAAGGGGTCATTTAAAAATCTTTAAAAAATCCACGCCTATTGTCCTTTAAGGGGTCATTTAAAAATCTTTAAAAAATCCACGCCTATTGTCCTTTAAGGGGTCATTTAAAAATCTTTAAAAAATCCACGCCTATTGTCCTTTAAGGGGTCATTTAAAAATCTTTAAAAAATCCACGCCTATTGTCCTTTAAGGGGTCATTTAAAAATCTTTAAAAAATCCACGCCTATTGTCCTTTAAGGTGATTTTGAGATTAAAGAAAATTATGATAATTAAAACAACAACAACGACTATTAGCATTACAATTTCTAAATGAGCATAACAAAAACTGAGAAAAATAGCAGAGGATTTCTTAAAGACGCTCAGACAAGGCGGGGATTTTTTAAACAATATTTTTATGGTCGTCAGACAAGGCGTGGATTTTTTAAAAATATTTTTCCAGGGACTATCCTTAGGCGTGAATTTTTAATTAAAAATATTTGTTCAGGGACTATCCTTAGGCGTGGATTTTTTAAAAATATTTTTTCAGGGACTATCCTTAGGCGAGGATTTTTTAAAAATATTTTTTCAGGGTCCTTGAAAGGCGTGGATTTTTTAGAGAATTTCTTTTCAAGGTCCTTAAAAGGCGTGGATTTTTTAAAAATATTTTTTCAGGGTCCTTAAAAGGCGTGGATTTTTTAAGAATATTTTTTCAGGGACTTTTAAAAAATCCTTAGGCGTGGATTTTTTAAAAATATTTTTTCTTAGGCGTGGTTTTTTTAAAAATATTTTTTCTTAGGCGTGGTTTTTTTAAAAATATTTTTTCAGGGATTTTTTAAAAATATTTTTTCAGGGACTATCTTTAGGCGTGGATTTTTTAAAAATATTTTTTCAGGGACTATCCTTAGGCGTGGATTTTTTAAAAATATTTTTTCAGGGACTATCCTTAGGCGTGGATTTTTTAAAAATATTTTTTCAGGGACTATCCTTAGGCTATCCTTAGGCGTGGATTTTTTAAAAATATTTTTTCAGGGACTATCCTTAGGCGTGGATTTTTTAAAAATATTTTTTCTTAGGCGTGGTTTTTTTAAAAATATTTTTTCTTAGGCGTGGTTTTTTTAAAAATATTTTTCAGGGA